>NW_026591872.1:6010086-6053877 GCF_907164565.1 Psammomys obesus
CCCCCCGGGGAGGAGCAGTCTGTTAGGCCACAGAGGAGGACTTTGCAGCCAGCCCTGTAGATACCTGATAAAACAGGGTCAGATGAAAGGGGAGGATGTCCTCCCCTATCAGTGGACTTGGAAAGGGGCAGGGAGGAGACCAGGGAGGGAGTGTGGGGTTGGGGAGGGAATGAGGGAGCGGGATACAGCTGGAACACAGAGTTAACAAAATGTAACTAAAAAGAAAAAAAATAATAAAAAAAATAAAAAAAAGAAATCACTTAAAAAAATAAAATAAAATAAAATAAAATGGAAATACAAACATACATCAAAATGAAAAATAAATATGAGTTGGGATTTATTTACAAAAAAAAAAAAAAAAGAAGCGGTCATCAAAAGTCTCCCAACCAAAAAGAACCCAGGACCAGATGGCTTCAGCGCAGAATTCTACCAGACCTTCAAAGAAGAGCTAACACCAATTCTCTTCAAAATATTCCACAAAATAGAAACAGAAGGAACATTACCAAACTCATTCTATGAAGCCACAGTCACCTTGGTACCTAAACCTCACAAAGACTCAACAAAGAAAGAGAATTTCAGGCCAATCTCCCTTATGATCATCTATGCAAAAATACTCAACAAAATACTCGCAAACCGAATACAAGAACACATCAAAGATATCATCCACCATGACTAAGTAGGCTTCATCCCAGGTATGCAGGGGTGGTTCAATATACGGAAATCCATCAATGTGATCCACCATATTAACAAACTGAAAAAAAAAAAAAAGCAAAACACATGATAATCTCCCTAGATGCTGAAAAAGCATTTGACAAAATCCAACATCCATTCATGTTTAAAGTATTGGAGAGATCAGGGATACAAGGCATATATCTAAACATAGTAAAGACGATATACAGCAAGCCTATAGCCAACATAAAACTAAACGGAGAGAAATTTAAAGCAATCCCACTGACATCAGGGACAAGACAAGGCTGCCCATTCTCTCCATATCTCTTCAACATAGTTCTGGAAGTCCTTGCTAGACCAATAAGACAGTTGAAGGAGATCAAGGGGATACAAATTGGAAAGGAAGAAGTCAAATTATCACTGTTTGCAGATGATGTGATGGTATACGTGAGTGACCCCTAACACTCTACCAGGGAATTCCTACAGCTAATAAACAACTTCAGCAAAGTGGCTGGATACAAAATTAACTCAAAAAAATCAGTAGCTCTCCTGTATACAAAAGACAAAAGGGCTGAGAAAGAAATTAGGAAAACAACACCCTTCACAATAGCCACAAATGACATAAGGTACCTCGGAGTAACCCTAACCAAGGAAGTCAAAGACTTGTATGAAAAAATTTCAAGTCTCTGAAGAAAGAATTAGAAGAAGATATCAGAAGATGGAAAGATCTCCAATGCTCATTTCTTGGCAGGATTAACATAGTAAAAATGGCCATCTTACCAAAAGCAATCTACAGATTCAATGCAATTCTGATCAAATTACCAACACAATTCTTTACAGACCTGGAAAGAAAAATTCTCAACTTCATATGGAATAACAAGAAACCAAGAATTGCTAAAACAATCCTCAACAATAGAAGATCTTCTGGAGGTATCTCCATCTCTGATCTTAAGTTGTACTATAGAGCAACAGTTTTAAAAACTGCATGGTACTGGCATAGAAACAGAATGGTGGATCAATGGAACCAAACAGAGGACCCAGAAATAAACCCACCACTATGGACACCTGATTTTTGACAAAGACGCCAAAACCATACAATGGAAAAAAGATAGCATCTTCAACAAATGGTGCTGGTCCAACTGGATGTCTACATATAGAAAAATAAAAATAGATCCATACTTATCACCCTGCACAAAACTGAAGTCCAAGTGGATCAAAGACCTCAACATAAAACCAGAAACATTAAATCGGCTAGAAAAAAAAGTGGGGAATACCCTAGAACTCATTGGTACAGGAGAAAACTTCCTGAACAGAACAGCAACAGCACAGGCTCTAAGAGCAACAATCAATAAATGGGACCTCATGAAACTGAAAAGCTTCTGTAAAGCAAAGGACACTGTCATCAAAACAAAATGACTGCACACAGATTGGGAAAGAATCTTCACCAACCCTTTATCTGACAGAGGGCTAATATCCAGTATATATATAGAACTAAAGAAGCTGAAATGCAGCAAACCAAGTAATCCACATAAAAAATGGGGAACGGAGCTAAAGAGAGAATTCTCCTTAGAGGAATATCAAATGGCAGAGAAGCACTTAAAGAAATGCTCAACCTCATTAGCCATTAGGGAAATGCAAATCAAAACAACCCTGAGATTTCACCTTACACTCATGAGAATGGCCAAGATCAAAAACTCAAGTGACAACACATGCTGGAGAGGCTGTGGAGAAAGGGGAACCCTTCTCCACTGCTAGTGGGAATGCAAACTTGTACAAACACTCTGGAAATCAATCTGGTGCTGTCTCAGACAACTAGGAATAACGCTTCCCCAAGATCCAGCCATACCACTCCTAGGCATATACCCAAAAGTGGCTCAAGTACACAAAAAGGATATTTGCACAACACCCTTCACAATAGCCACTAATAACATAAAGTACCTTGGGGTGACTCTAACCAAGCAAATGAAAGACTTGTTTGAGAAAAACTTCAAGTCTCTGAAGAAAGAAATTGAAGAAGATCTCAGAAGATGGAAAGATCTCCCGTGCTCATGGATTGGTAGGATTAACATTGTGAAAATGGCCATCCTGCCAAAAGCAATCTACAGATTCAATGCAATTCCCATCAAAATACCAACTCAATTCTTTACAGACCTTGAAAAAAAGATTCTCAGCTTCATATGGAGAAACAAAAAACCCAGAATCTCCAAAACAACCCTGTACAACAACAGATCATCTGGAGGTATCTCCATCCCTGATCACAAGCTGTACTCCAGAGCAATAGTAATAAAAACCGCATGGTATTGGCATAGAAATGGAAAGGAGGATCAATGGAACCGAATAGAACACCCAGAAATAAACCCATGTACCTATGAATACTCAATTTTTGACAATGCAGCCAAAATCATTCAATGGAAAAAAGATAGCATCTTCAACAGATGGTGCTGGTCTAATTGGATGTCTACATGCAGAAAAATGAAAATAGATCCACATTTATCACCCTGCACAAAACTAAAGTCTAAGTAAATCAAAGACCTCAACATAAAAGTAGATACGCTCAATCTGTTAGAAGAAAAACTGGGGAACAGCCTAGAACTCATTGGCACAGGAGACAACTTCCTGAACAGAATACCAACAGCACAGGCTTTAAGAGCAACAATCAATAAATGGGACCTCATGAAACTGAAAAGCTTCTGTAAAGCAAAGGACACCGTCATCAAAACAAAACGACTGCCCACAGATTGGGAAAGAACCTTCACTACCCTTTATCTGACAGAGGGCTAATATCCAGTATATATAAAGAACTAAAGAAGCTGAAAAGCAACAATCCAAGTAATCCAATTAAAAAATGGGGAGCAGAGCTAAACAGAGAATTCTCTGTAGAGGAATATACAATGGCAGAGAAAAACTTAAAAAAATGTTCAACATCATTAGCCATCAGGGAAATGCAAATCAAAACGACCCTGAGATTTCACCTTACACCCATCAGAATGGCCAAGATGAAAAACTCAAGTGACAACACATGCTGGAGAGGTTGTGGAGAAAGGGGAACCCTCCTCCATTGCTGGTGGGAATGTAAACTGGTACAACCACTTTGGAAGTCAATCTGGCGCTTTCTCAGACAACTAGGAAAAGTGCTTCCTCAAGACCCAGCTATACCACTGCTAGGCATATACCCAAAATTTGCTCAAGTACACAATAAGGACATTTGCTCAACCATGTTTGTAGCAGCTTTATTTGTAATAGCCAGAACCTGGAAACAACCCAGAAGTTCATCAATAGAGGAATGGGTACAGAAATTGTGGTATTTTTACACAATGGAATACTACTCATCAATCAAAAAAGAGGAAATCATGAAATTTGCAGGCAAATGGTGGGATCTAGAAAAGATAATTCTGAGTGAAGTATCCCAGAAGGAGAAAGACAAACATGGAATATACTGGCTTATATAGACCTAAAAGATATGATAAACATAATGAAATCTATACACCTAAAGAAGATAATCAAGAAAGTGGACAAGGGCGAAGATGATCAATCCTCATTTAGAAAGACAAATGGGATATACTTTGAATGTATGACAGGAGTCTACTGCAGAAGGCATCTGAAAGACTCTACCTAGAAGTGTATCAAAGTAGATACTAAGACTCATAACCAAACCCTCAACAGAGTGCAGGGAATCATATGAAAGAAGGGGAGTTTGATGTGGAAAGGATAGGAGCTCCACAAGGACCAAACGTATCTGGGCACAGGGTCTTTTCTGAGATGGAAACTCAACCAAAGACCATGAGAGGATAAAACCTAGAACCTCTGCTTGGATGTGACCCATGATATCTCAGTAATCAATTGGTTTCCCATAGTAAGGGGAACAAGGACTATTTCTAACAGGAACTCAATGCCTGGCTCTTTGACCTCCCCACCTCCCAAGGGAGGAGCAGTACTTTTAGGCCACAGAGGAGGACTTTGCAGCCAGTCCTGAAAATACCTGACAAAACAGAGTCATATGAAAGGGGAGGACGTCCTCCCCTATCAGTGGACTTGGAAAGGGGCAGGTAGGAGATGAGGGAGGGAGGGTGGGACTGGGGAGGGAATGATAGATACAGCTGGGATACAGAATTAACAAAATGTAACTAATGAGAAAAAATAAAAAAAAAATTCTCAAGTACACAATAAGGACATTTGCTCAAAAAAAAAAAAAAGACATTTGCTCAACCATGTTTGTAGTAGCTTTATTTGTAATAGCCAGAAGCTGGAAACAACCCAGATGCCCCTCAACTGAAGAATGGATGCAGAAACTGCGATACATCTATACAATAGAATATTACTCAACAATGAAAAATAAGGAAATCATGAAATGTGCAGGTAAATGGTGGGACCTGGAAAGGATCATCCTGAGTGAGTTGTCCTAGAAGCAAAAAGACACACATGGTATATACTCACTCACATAAACATACAACATAGGATAAACCCACTAAAATCTGTACATCTAAACAAGTTAAGCAAAAGAGAGGACCCTAACTAAAATGCTCAATCCCCATCCTGAAAGGCAAAGAGGATGGACATCAGAAGAAGAAGAAAACAGGAAACAACCTAGGAACCTGCTACAGAGGGCCTCTGAAAGTCAGAAGAAGAAAACAGGAAACATCCTAGGAACCTGCCACAGAGGGCCTCTGAAAGCCTCTGCCCTGTAGACTATCAAAGCAGATGCTGAGCCTGATGGCCAAGTGTTGGGCAGAGTGAATGGAATTTTATGTAAGAAGTGGCAAATAGTAAGAGCTGGTGAGGACAGGGTCTCCACAAGGAGAGCAACAGAACAAGATAATTTGAACACGGAAATTTCCAGAGACTCACACTCTAACCAAGGACTATTCGTGGAGATAACCTAGAACCCCTGCACAGATGTAGCCCATGGCAGTTCAGTGTCCAAGTGGGTTACATAGTAATGGGAAGAGGGACTGCCTCTGACATAAACTGATTGGCCTGCTTTTTGATCACTTCCCCCTGAGGGGGGAGCAGCCTTACCAGGCCACAGTAGAGGACAATGCAGCCACTTTTGACGAGAACTGATAGACTAAGACCAGAAAGGAGAGGAGAACCCCCCATCAGTGGACTTGGGGAGTGGCATTCATGCAGAAAGGGGAGGGAGAGTGGGATCGGGAGGGGAGAAAGGAGGGGCTTATGGGGTATACAAAATGAATAAAGTGTAATTGATAAAAAATTTATAAAAAAAGAATGGACCCTGAACAAGGATGCCACGTAAATTTGTGAAACGTTTCATATTTCCAAAACTCAAATGACAACACATGGAGAGAATGTGGAGAAAGGTGATGGGAATGTAAAACTGTACAAGTTTGAAAATCAATCTGGTGCTTTCTCAGAACATTAGGAATAGTGCTACCTCAAGATCCAGCTATACCGCTCCTGGGCATATAACCGAAATATGTTCAAGTATACAACAAGGACATTTGCTCAACTATGTTCAAAGCAGCTGTTTCATAATAGCCAGAATCTGGAAAAAAAAAAAACTACATTTCCCTCAGCTATGAATGGATATAGAAATCATGATACATTTATACAATGTATACTACTCAGCTATTTTTTTTAGTGTATTTCTTTTTTAATTTTAATTTTTATGTTAATTACAGTTTATTAACATTGTATCTCAGCTATAGTCACCTCGCTCATTCCCTCTCAATCCCACCTTTCCTCCCTCATCTCTTGCCATGCCCCTCTCTAAGTCCATTGATAGGGGAAGTCCTCCACCCTTTCTATCTGACCCTAGCCTATCAGGTCTCATGAGGACTGGCTGCAATGTCTTTCTCTGTAGCCTGGTAAAGCTGCTGCTGCCCCATCAAGGGAGGTGATCAAAGAGCCAGCCACTGATTTCATGTCAGAGACAGTCCCTGTTCACCTTACTAGGGAAACCCACTTGGAGACTGAGCTGCCATGGGCTACATCTGTGCAGCAGTTCTAGGTTATCTTCATGGTAGGACCTTGGTGGGAGTATCAGTCTCAGAAAAGACTCCTGGGCCCAGATTTCTTGGTTCTGTTGCTCTCCTTGTGGAGGGCCTGTCCCCTTCAGGGCTTTCTATCTCCCCCTTCTTCCATAAGGTTCCCTGTACTCTGCTGAAACTTTGGCTATGTGTTCAGCATTTGCTTTGATACCCTACTGAGTAGAGTCTTTCAGAGTCCTTCTGTGGTAGGTTCCTGTCTTGTTCCCTGTTTTCTCCCTCTTTCAATGTCCATCCCATTTGACTTTCTTAATAAGGATTGATCCTCTTACCCAGGGTCCTCCTTCTTGCTTTGCTTTTTAGGTGTACAGATTTTAGTCTGTTTTTCCTATATTATACATCTAATATCCACTTATAAGTGAGTATATACCATGTGTGTCTTTCTATTCTAGATCTATTCTAGATCCTACAGTTCGCCTGCGAATTTCATGATTTCCTCATTTTTAATTGCTAGGTAGTATTTCATTGAGTTAATGTACCACGATTTCTGTGTCCATTCCTTAGTTGAGGGTCATCTGGGTTGTTTTTAGATTCTGAGTATTATGAATAAAGCTGCTACAAACATGGTTGGGCATGTTGTGTACTTGAGCATCTTTTGGATATATGCCTAGGACTGGTATAGCTGTATTTTGAGGAAGCACCATTCCTAATTGTCTGAGAAAGCACCAGATTGCTTTTCAAAGTGGTTGTACAAATTTACACTCCCACCAGCAATGGAGTAGGGTTCTCCTTTCTCCACACCCTCTCTAGTATGTGTTGTCACTTGAGTTTTTGATCTTGGCCATTCTGATGAATACCAGGGGCATTTTGATTTGCATCTCCCTGATGACTAAGGACACTGAACATTTCTTTTAAGGGTTTCTCTGCCATTTATTATTCTTCTGCAGAGAATTCTCTGTTTAGCTCTGTACTCTAATTTTTACTTGGATTATTTGATTTGTTGCTTTTTTACTTCTTTACATATCCTGGATATTAGTCCTCTGACAATTATAGGGTTGGTGAAGGTTCTTTCCCAGTCTGCAAGCTGTCGTTTTGTTCTGATGACATTGCCTTTTGCTTTACATAAGCTTTTCAGTTTCATGAGGTCCCATTTATTGATTCTTGATCTTAGAGCTTGTGATGTTGATGTTCTGTTCAGGAAGTAGTCTTCTGTGCCAATGAGTTCAAGATTCTTCCCCACTTTTTCTTCTAACAGATTTAGTGTGTTTGGTTTTATGTTTAGGTCTTTGATTCACTTGGACTTTAGTTTTGTACAGAGTCATAAATATGGATCTATTTGCATTTTTCTACAAGTAGACATCCAGTTAGACCAGCACCATTTGTTGAAGATGCTGTATTTTTTCCATTGTATGGTTTTGGCTTCTTTGTCAAAAATCAAGTATGCTTAGGTGTGTGGGTTTATTCCTGCATGTTCTATTAGATTCCATTGATCTACCATTATGTTTCTATGCCAGTACCATGTAGTTTTTATTACTATTGCTCTGCAGTACAGATTGAGATCAGGAGTGGAGATACCTCCAGACGATCTATTGTTGTACGGTATAATTTTGGCAATTCTGGGTTTCTATCTCTCTTATGAACACTGATGCAAAAGTACTCAATAAAATATTTGTAAACTGAATAAAAAAACACATAAAAGATATCATCCACCATGACCAAGTAGGCTTCATCCCAGGCATGCAAGGATGGTTCAATATACAGAAATCCTTCAGTGTAATCCACCATATAAACAAACTGAAGGAGAAAAAACACATCATCATCTCCTTAGATGCAAAAAAAAAGAGAGATCAGGGAAAGAAGGCACATGTCTAAATATAGTAAAGGCAATATACAGCAAGTCTATAGCCAACATCAAACTCAATGGAGAGAAACTTAAATCAATCCCACTGAAATAAGGGACAAGGCAAGGCTGACCACTCTCTCCATATCTCTTCAACATAATACTTGAAGTCCTAGCTAAAGCAATAAGACAACTAAAGAGATCAAGGGCATACAAATCAGAAAGGAAGAAGTCAAGTTATTACTATTTGCAGATGATATGATAGTATACATGAGTGTTCCCAAAAATTCAACCAGAGAATACCTTCTGCTTATAAACACCTTCAGCAAAGTGGCTGGATACAAAATTAATTAAAAAAAAATCAGGAGCCCTCTTGTATTTGAAATCTCAAAAGGCTGAGTAAGAAATTAAGGAAACAGCACCCTTCACAATAGCCACAAATAACTTAAGTAACTTGGTATGTCTCTAACCAAGGAAGTTAAAGACCTGTTTGAAAGAAAAAAAACTTCAAGTCTCTGAGGAAAGAAATTGAAGAAGGTATAAGAAATGGAACGATCTCCCATGGTTGTAGATCAGAGGATTATCATAATGAAAATGGCCATCCTGCCAAAAACAATACGCAGATTCAATGCAATTTCAGTCAAAATACCAACACAGTTTTTACAGAGCTTGAAAGAACAATTCTCATCTTTATATGGAAAAACTGCTGAGCTATTATAAACAAGGAAATCCTGAAATTTGCAGGCAAATATGTGGAACTAGAAAAGATTCCTGAACGAGGTAACCCAGAAGTAGAAAGACACTCATGGTATATCCCCACTCATAAGTGGTTATTAGACATTTAATATAGTTTTAACATACTAAAATCTATAGTCCTAAAGGAACTAAACAACATGGAGGACCCTAGGGAAGATGTTCAATCTTCATTTAGAAAAGCAAATGGGATAGACATTGTAAGGAGGAGAAGACAGGGAACAGTACAGAAGCCTATCAGAAAGCGGCTCTGAAAGACTCTACACAGCAGGGTATCAAAGCAGATGTTGAGACTCATAGTCAAACTTTGGGCTGAGTGCATGTAATCTTATGAAAGAAATTGTAGAGAGAAAGTCCTAGAGGTGACAGGAGCTCCAAAAGGAGTCTAACAGAGCCACAAAAACAACAACAACAACCACAAAAACTTAGCCTTGCAGAGACTGATATCCCAGGCAAGGGACCATGCATGGAGAGGGCCTAAAACCCCAGCTTTGATATAGCCCATAGCCTCATTCTCCAAGTGGGTTACCTAGTAAGGGGAGCAGGAACTTTCTCTGACATGAACTCAGTGGCTTGTCTCTTTGATAGCTCTCCTGGGTGGTGCAGCCTTGCCAGGCCACAGAGGAAGACAATGTATCCAGTCCTGATGAGACCTGAGAGGTTAGGGTCAGACAGAAGGGGAAGAAGACCTCCCCTATCAGGAGAGGACTAGAAGAGAGACATAGTGGGTGAAGAGGGTGGGAGCATGGGAGTGGGAGGAGAAGTGGGAGGTCCTATAGCTGGGACATAAATTGAATAAATTGTAATAAATAATTTATAAACAAATAAACAAAAAGATCTGCATCAGATAAGGATAAGTGTCAAAAGGAATTGTAGTTCAGGTATAGGGAGCAGTAACTGAAAGGGAAGCAATACTCTTACCTTTTTGAGAAATATTTAATAAGCATAAGAAAACAGATGAAGCAGAGTCACACAAATGGAAAGGGAAACTACCTTTATGTAGTGACTTGTATTCTGAGGCTTCAGGTTGTCATCAAGGAAGTGACATTATCTTTGATACATTTTGAAATTACCAGTCTGGCTATTATGCTCTGAATAAAATATTAGGGGAATAATGTATAACAGAAGCAGAAAGATTAGTTATAAGTTCCTTAAAAATTAATATGAGAAATGATGGTACTTTTGACAAGTACAGTGGCAGAGCAGATTTAGTCAAATTCTGAGTCTGCTTTGAAAGCAGAGATGACAAAGGGTTCTGATAAATAGGTAAGATTAGGGGTCCTGGGAAGGTTTAAGAACTCTTAGAAAGAGTTACAAGAATCTGAAATCAGTGAGTTTGGAATAAGGGGTTCTGCCCACATATTCGGGAGTTTTGAATAGATTTAAACCCGAGTATCCCCAAAATCAATATCAGAGAGAAAGTGCTGTATACACTGAGTTTTTTTGAGCTGCACACCAATATGGCAAACAGATTATAGCTGTTAATGATGCTACTATTATCAAATGCCCAGAAAAACTGTTCAAACAGAAGAAAGAAGTATTTACGAAAACATTTCTTTCTCTTTTAGGTCAAATGTTTATCAAAGATAATATTAACTCTTCTACACATATGTTTTTACATACCTAAGAATGGTTGAGTTGGAAGCTATAGGCATTCCACATACATATAACAGAATAGTCAGGGAATAAGAGTTAATTTGACACAGATTAGAAGAGGTATTGCTAATTTACATTTTTGCACAACTGCTTGCTGCAATAACAGCTACAATGATAAGGAATGATGACAGAGTATGCAATAGAGAACAAGAGCAATGTGATGTGTTAAGTTTGAAATGTCATGCATCAAAGTGAGGATGAAAAATAGGAGGCTGGATATAAATATGAATGTGAAGAGGAATGTTAATTTGGGGGATATGTTCTTCCAGCATACAGTTGATATTGAAAGACATGCATGGTATATACTCACTCATATAAACATACAACATAGAATAAACCCACTAAAATCTGTACATCTAAACAAACTAAGCAAAAGAGAGGACCCTAACTAAAATGTTCAATCCCCATCCTGAAAGGCAAAGAGGATGGACATCAGAAGAAAAAGAAAACAGGAAACAATCTAGGAACCTGCTACAGAGAGCCTCTGAAAGCCAGAAGAAAACAGGAAACAACCTTGGAACCTGCCACAGAGGGCCTCTGAAAGCCTCTGCAGTATAGACTGTCAAAGCAGATGCTGAGCCTGATGGCCAACTGATGGGCAGAGTGAATGGAATTTTATGTAAGAAGTGGGAAATAGTAAGAGCTGGAGGGGATGGGAACTCCACAAGGAGAGCAACAGAACAAGATAATTTGAACACGGAACTTCCCAGAGACTCATACTCCAACCAAGGACTATTCGTGGAGATAACCTAGAACCCCTGCACAGATGTAGCCCATGGCAGTTCAGTGTCCAAGTGGGTTACATAGTAATAGGAAGAGGGACTGCCTCTGACATAATCTGATTGGCCTGCTTCTTGATCACCTCCCCCTGAGGGGGGAGCAGCCTTACCAGGCCACAGTAGAGGACAATGCAGCCACTTTTGATGAGAACTGATAGACTAAGATCAGAAAGGAGAGGAGAATCTCCCCTATCAGTGGACTTGTGGAGTGGCATGCATGCAGAAAGGGGAGGGAGGGTGGGATCGGGAGGGGAGGAGGGAGGGACTTATGGGGGGATACAAAATGAATAAAGTGTAATTAATAAAAAATTAAAAAAAGAAATAGAAAATAAAAAAGGAAGGAAATGAGAGCCTAATTCTAAACGATGAACAGAGATTCATATACAAATATTCAATGATTTTTGTGCAACCTGTCATATGCTAGCATATCACCCAATTTAAAAAAACAACATGACATTTAGTTTTCAGAACACATATTCAAGTCTTAATTGAACTACAAATTAGATTTGTCATCATGTGAATGTTAACCTTCTCCATGTCTCAACCTTGTGACCTGTAAAATGAGGTTTAGTAGTGTGCCTAAGTGACCCATGGTAATATAAAAGGTTAGATTAGGATACAGTGTATAATATGTAATAAATATCATCTGTTTTTATTATTAAAAAATGTAAGTATGATGATCTATTTGCTAAAATATAGTAGCTTACAATGTCCTACTTGGCTGTCTGTGTGAATCTAGAAGTATGTTTCTGTCACAGGTTTGTTTTTTTTTTTTTTCCATTTTAAACTTGGGAAGTCACTAGAGACCATTTTTGTTTTTGTTTCCTTTTGTCTCAGATGTTCAGCAGTCACCCATGAAGTTAAGGCTCTTATGAGGATTAAGTCAATGGCAATATTGATTTGGGCATTTCATAAGCTACCAATTCTAGTGATCATAACCTTTCAAGGAAGAGAAGATCTGTCCTAGAAGATTAGACACTCTCCCATTCTTACTCTGAATAGACTTGTGAAATAATCCAGTGGATGCATAGTTATGAATACCATCAGAATCATAAACTAAAATATTTCTTGTATTAAAACTACATAAAAAAGTATACTGTTTTGGAGAATCAATGAAGGAAAGTGTTTACATTACTTTGATCTTTTCACTATGTCTCAAAATATCAACTACCCCATTCAAATGTTTTTAAAAATATTTAAAATAGTTTAAAAATATTTTAAAACTATTTTAAAATAAAATAGTTCTCTTTATTTTTAAAAATACAACATGATTAAAGTTTCCTCTCCCTTTATTGCTCCCATCTCTTTCTCATCTTCCCTCTAATTCAGATCCACTCCCTTTCTGTCTTTCATTAGAAAAGAACAGGCTTCTAAGAGATAACAATCACACATAACAAAATAAAAAATAATCCTCACATATGAGTTTCGATAGTAGCAACAGAAGTGAGACTATGCATTTTCAAATGGTTTGCAGTGTGTTGGAAACCTAAGTAAGAAATATTTTAGAAGGGAAATATCCATATGATGTTTAAACAGATGCTGAGATTCATAGCTAAATATTGGTCTATGCATAGGGAGTCTTTGGGAATAGTAGGAGGAAGGAGAAAAGGAGCTGGTAGTGACAGGAGCTCTACAAGAAAAAACAACAGAGCCAACTAACTAGGGCCCAGAGGTGTTTGCTGAGACTGAAGCATTAACCAGGGACCATGCATGACCTGGACCTAGGCCCCCGTACAAAGATGTAGCAGAGGCACTGCTTAGGCTTCAAGTGGGTACTCTAGTAAGGGATGTGGAGACTGCATCAGACATGTACTCATTTCCTAGCTTTTTATTCATTCACTTTTCCCTGGTGGGACTTCCTTGACAGACCACAGGGGAAGAGGAAAAGTTCAGTCCTGATTCAACTTGATGAGCTAGGGTGGATGGAAAAGGGGAGGAAGGAGGGAACAGGGAGGGTGGGTAAGACTGAGAGGGGAGGAGAGAAGGGGCTGCAAGGATGTAAAGTGAATAAAATTAAATAAATGAGAAAAAAGAAATACTGAAAACCATTATCGAGGTAAGTGTAATTAGTATTTATTAGAGGGAACACTTGCTCTACCTAAAAACCACCATGAACATAGTTTACTGAATGCACTACTGTGTGTGATGAAAATACTGGAAAAGACAGATGCTGTGATATCACTTTCAGAACTCTCTGAGGATTGCAAAATTTATGTTTAATGTTATTCATGGCACCTTTAAGAGAGCTATTCTAAAGAAAACTTGAACTGAAGGCTTTCCTCTCATGTCTCATTCATATGTTACTATGTTGAAAATATAGTCTTTAAAAAAGAGGTTTATTTATTTAATTTATGTATATGCATGCTTTGTCTTCATACACACCAAAGGGAGGAGGGGCTCAGCTTCCATTACAGATGGTTGTGAGATGGTTGGTGGGAATTGAACTCAGACCTCTGGAAGAGCAGTCAGTGCTCTTAAACACGGAGCCATCTCTCCAACCAAAAATATAGTCTTAATACCAGGATTCACATAGTTGTTAAGTTTGTTTTCACTATTGCTTATCAATTGTGGGCCAATGTCCAGAATCTTTGCTGAAGTCATACCTCTGATGAGAAAATAAGAGGCTCCTTTATTACCCTGTATAAAGTTCTTATTCCTTTTGATATATCAAATAATACACTTCCCTAGATACTAATAATGGAAAGTTAACTCCTTGAAAATGAATATGTTTGACAATTTGTAAAATGAAGATACGTGTGATGTGACAATGAGCAGAAGAAACAATATTGTTCTCTAGAAATTTTGAGAATGAAATATATGTACACTATCTGTTAATTTTCTATATGACAGCAAGAAACTACCATATTTACATAAATGGAAACAGAAGATTGTAAAAGTCATCAGTAAAAGAGAAAAATAATTGAATACAACATGGTTTTAAAAGCCAAGAAGACAGTCTTTGCCCTCAAAAGCTTTATAGTGCAGTTAAGCAAATAAATAATTACAAAGTGATTAGTTCTATGGTAATAATTGTAAAGAACTATACTACTATATTGGAGGAGCATTCAACCAAACTTGCATAGGAAGAAGGAAGACATTTTAGAGCACATAGAGAAACAAAGTCTAAGAAAGTTGTAGCCATGTAAAGAGAACAAAGGGGTCTACAAGCAGTGCTTTAGCCAGGGATAAAATGCACATTGGTTCTTTTTTTTTTTTTAATTAACTGGAATCAGTTGGGAAATGATATCACTTCTAGACATAATAAAGAGCCATGAGTGATCATGGATGTAAGGTTAATAACTGTGTGCCTGCATGGCATGAACCCTGTGGTCATATGGGAACATGCTTACTATTTTAATTGAGGTGTATTAACTTTAACACAAATTTCAGTGCTGCAGAGGAAATTTTAGTTCCAAAGAAATTTTAGTTCCAAGGAAAAGTTGGCTGCCAAGGAATGATTGATAGAATAACGGTGTCCCCAGTGGACCATGCCTGAGGCAGGTTGGAGAGCAAGAAGAACCAATGGAAAAGGCTGTAGAAGAAGGAGTGTGTGAGGTGTCACTCAATCCAATTGCAATTCCAATTAAATTCAGTTTTTCAGGAAATCTTACTAAGTGTTGATTCTGTGATGACACTGTGCTAAGCTAGCAAAGAAAAGAGCAATTTCCACCCAAATCACTGCTAGTTCAATATTCCTTATATTATACAATACTGAATAATTTATCATAAAACACAGGAAAGGCAGTTTTAACATTTTGATTCAATTTACTTAAATCTACTACATGTGAAGTACTGACCTATTTTACAGTATCTAATTATTTGTTATTGTTGCCTGGATAAATTCTATGTTCTTTAAGGACATAGCAAAGGAAATGGGCTTGAAGTGCTTCCTACCTGTGGAAGCTTGGAAAAATATTCTAGAAAATGGAAGACAATTCTTTATTTCCCCTTGTGTAAGTATGTGGATATGTAAAATATGTGCATGTCAGTAGAGATATCCATGTGCCACAAAGTGCATGTGGAATTTAGAGGACAATTTTGTAAAATTATTCACTAGGCTTGCATGGTAGGTATGCTTGTATGCTAAGCTATCTCTGTACCATGAAATCTCCTGGTTGCCACAAAATCAAACAATGCTCTCACCTGATGTTTCTCCAAACAGTAATAGCCATATTGAATTCAGGTGAAAATGGTATAAGGAATGAAAATATAGGATTGTTCTGATGTGGTGGGAAGGTTAAAAATTAACACATGATGTTATGGCAAAAGCATGATGATGCCTGAACTAGAAGGAAATTCTGTATATCTTTTAGGGGAACAGACTTAGTGGGGTTTTACAAAGATCCTAGAGCTTATTGAAATTGACTTTTAAGTGCTCTGATCATTTGTTCTGACTCTGCATAATAAAATTATTTATCTGTGATCCTTTTTATAGCTTCTCTGTTGTTAAAGTTTATTTTAGCAAAGGCTCATGTGGTTTTTTTTAAAGACGTTTTAGAAATCTGTTTAGTTTGTTGAAGTATTTTTCTGATGACTCTCTTTCTATTACATGAAATTCTGGATTGTATTGAATCCAAATTGATCTGTGATTGCCTTCCAATGGTCTTATGGAAGTGCACTTCTAACAAAGTAGGCTTCAAAATTTTTACACAAAAGCAAATTTTAATCTCACAACATGTAAACACAGGCAATAAGAGCTGTAAATATACAAAGAAGAAAATCATGTTAGTATATATCTATAATCCACAAAACTCCAAATACCAGAAAGGGTCATTTACTTGTGGCAACATTCTTTCAATTTATCCTTGTCAGGTGTAATAAATAAGAATAAAACAGAATACGAAGCCACTTGTGAGCTTTCAGGTTATGTTTATTTGTGTACTGAGTTGATTCTTCAATAGTTTCTAGGACTTCAGTCTTACAAAACAGAAGTAAAGATTAGAATGATCTTTTCTAGATCCCACCATATGCCTGCAAATTTCATGATTTCTTTGTTTTTAATTACTGAGTAGTATTCTATTGGGTATATGTACTACAATTTCTGTATCCATTCCTCCGTTGAGGGACACCTGGGTTGTTTCCAAGTTCTAGCTACTACTAATAAATCTGCTATGAACATGGTTGAGCAAATGTTCTTGTGTACTTGAGCATCTTTTGGATATATGCCTAGGAGTGGCATAGCTGAATCTTGAAGAAGCACTATTCCTAATTGTCTGAGAAAGCACCCGATTTTTTTCCAAAGTGGTTGTACAAGTTTGCCTTCCCAACAGCAATGGAGGAGGATTTCCTTTCTCCACAACCTCTCCACCATGTGTTGTCACTTGAGTTTTTGGTCTTAGCTATTCTGATGGGTGTAAGGTGAAATCTTAGGGTCGTTTTGATTTGCATTTCCCTGATCACTAAAGACACTTAGCATTTCTTTAAGTGTTTCTCTACCATTCTATGTTCCTCTACAGAGAATTCTGTGTTTAGCTATGTACCCATTTTTTAATTGGATTACTTGATTATTTTTTATTGTTCTGGATGTTAGCCCTCTGTCAGATATAGGGTTGGTGAAGATCCTGTCACAGTCTGTAGGCTGTTGTTTTGTCCTGATGACAGTGTCCTTTGCTTTACAGAAGCTTTTCAGTTTCATGAGGACCCATTTATTGATTGTTGATATTAGAGCCTTGCTGTTGGTGTTCTGTTCAGGAAGTTGTCTCCTGTGTCAATGAGTTCAAGGCTCTTCCCCACTTTTTTTTCTAACCTGTTTAGTGTGTCTGGTTTTATGTTGAAGTCTTTGATCCACTTGGACTTTAGTTTTGTGCAGGGTGATAAATATGTTATCCCAGAAGCAGAAAGACACACAAGGTATATACTCACTTATAAGTGAATATTACACATATAATACAAGATAAACATACTAAAATCTGTACACCTAAAGAAACTAAGCAAGAAAGAGACCATTGGGTAAGATGATCAATCCTCACTCTGAAAGGTAAACCTGATAAAGTGAGGGCCTTTGAAAGATGTTACCCAACAGTGTATCAAAGCAGATGCTGAGACTTATAACCACATTTTGGGCATAATGCAGGGAATCTTATGAAAGAAGATGGAGATAGTAAGACCTGAAGAGGTCAGGAGCTCCACAAGGAGAGCCACAGAACTGAAAAATGTGGGCATAGGAGTCTTTTCTGAGACTGATACTCCAACCAAGGACCATGCATGGAGTTAACCTATAACCCCAGTATAGATGTAGCCCATGGCAACTCAGTCTCCAAGTGGGTTTCCCTAGCAAGGAAACAGGGACTGTCCCTGACATAAACTCAGTGGCTGGATCTTTGATCACCTCTCCCTGAGGGGGGAACAGCATTACCAGGCCACAGAGGAGGAAAATGCTGCCAGTCCTGATGTGACCTAATAGACTACGGTCAGATGGAAGGGACAGAGGACCTTCCCTATTAGTGGACTTAGAGAGGGGAATGGGAGTAGATGAGGGAAGGATCAGTTAGGAGGAAATATGGGAGGTGGCTACAGCTGGGATACAAAATGAATAAACTGTAATTAATATAAAAAATAAAAATTTAATAAAAAGAAGTAAAGACTAGAACAAATTTTCCACCCAAAGATAGTTTAAAATTAAGTCACTTTCCAGATTCATCTTCACATGCTAAAGGCATGAGAAAAATAGGATGCATAGAATAGATTTGCCAGTGAGATTTAAACAAATTTGTACTGTGAAATTATGAACTTACATTTTAGCTATGCAATCGCTATAGTTAAAACAACTATTATATGAAAACACATCATATATTAACAATATCGAATATTCTTCTTAGGGAATGTAGATAAAGCAATCAATGTGCTGCAATTTATATGAATAGTGAAAATAAAATTATATATTGATCAAACTTGAGACTTTTCCTTTGAATTTCTCTAAATATTCAGTGTTATAATTTGATAAGTCTATTTTCTAATAAATATTCTCACTGAATGTGTATTATGTGACAATTACTGTTCCAATCCCTAATATAAGCTGTAAACGCATGATAGGAGGAACACAGCACAGCCATGTGCTCATATTTTTAAGGGAAATTTATCAGATATGTGCTACTGTTCATAGGCATCATTCACTGTCTCTGCCATTCCCAAGTGGGGATTGGAAAGAATACATTGACTATCTTGGCTAACTGTTGCAGTTACAGTGCTCCAGAAAGCAGATTTATTGCCTTCTCTCTAGAAGGTGGTGTGAAGAAAACCATACAGAAAAGAGTTTGCCAGCCACCAGTGCTTGGCAAGCATAGTTGGAACTTTGAGAACGTTAGATGGAAAGCTACAGCACTAATAGGTGGCATTAGTATTCCTGTCTGATTTTCACATGCTGTTCTCTTGTGTTTTGCTTTTGTTATGACATAAAAGCATGTCTTACTTAAGAAAATTGGTTCCCTATTAAGAGGTACAGGGGAGGTCTTTGCCATGAACTCTGTGGCTAGCTCTTTGATCACCTCCCCCTGGGAGGTGCAGCCTTACCAGGCCACTTAAGAAGAGGATGAAACCAGGAGGTCCACTCCAATCAGGGGACTAGGGAAAGGGCATAAGGGGTGAAGAGGAAGGGTGGGGTGAGACTGGGAAGGGCAATGGAGGGAGCGGCAATGGGTATACAAAATGAATAAATTTTAATAAACAAATGAACAAATAAAATTAAAAATGCAATCAATAGAATGAATTAGAGTTTAATTCTATTATAATTTGATCATATTTGTTATTTCAGATATCCATACATAATTAGTGAATATATGATAGAAATACATGTATCCGAACTCACTGTTGCTCCTTGAAGACAGAAGCAGCTAGTGTGCAGGTTAGCTGAAGGGGAGAGGAGCTGCAATGCGGAAATTGGTGAGAGAAGGGGCTGATCAACCCAGAAGAGAGTTATCTAGACTTCCAAGAAGAAAGAGACTAAACATGATCTGAGTCCATTTAGAATCAGGTCACAGTAGACTACTCCGGGAGGAGACACCCCGAGAGGTAATCCCCAGGCACTTCCCCGCACCCTACAACACCCTACTCCCTCTTCAGAGAAGGCAGGAGGCGTCCAGCAGAATCTGACACAGACCACACTATCTATACCCCAGCCCCAGCAAGAGGTACAGTTCCCACCAAAAAAGAAAAAAAAAAAAAAAAAAAAAACGAGATCAGGGCTGAGAAAACTCAATCCTTTCAGGCACTCCCCCAAAATGAGAAAGCCGCCCCCAAAATGAGAAAGCCGCCATAACGGCGCACAGCAGCATCACAGCACCCAGCCCCCAGTGCTCCTGGCTGCTCCTAGCAAACAATCTTCAGCCTGGGATCTGGGACTGTGGTCATTCAACACGGCCTGAGACTCTCCCGGGTGCAGCACAATAAGGACTAGCACCAAGTCCTAGCACTGGTGTCCCCCCCGGCCCCTGGCAAAGAAACCCCGGCTCAGGGTCTGGACTGAGAGGCCCAAACCTTCCTGGCACTCCCCGAAGAATGCCATCATAAGCTTGCCCTAGCAGAGGGGAAGGTCAGAGGGGAAGGACAGAGAGGCAGCCTGCCACAGGACACAGTACCCGCTCTCAAGCTCACCCAGCAACCCCTGGCAGAGAAACCTGAATTCTGGATCTGAGGACACTCAACCCTAACTGTTACTCTCCCAGAATCAGCAAACATAAGCTCTACTGCCAGGCTGCTTCTGGCAGAGAGATATGAGCCCAGGATCTGGGATTGAGAACACTCAAGCCAACTCTTGCCCACGCTACCCCGGGACCAGCCAATAAAACCCTCCTGGCAGAGAGAAAGTACAGAGAGGCGGCACACAGGAAAGGTGGACACCTAGTCCTGCTGTCACAGTGCCACAGAGCTGATTGTTAACCTACCCGTGCATTCTCTGCAGCAGGATCAAACCGGAGAGTAGAGAGCAAGGGGAACGCCTGTGCATTCAAACTGGTCCTACAAGGGAGTGAGTGAGCCTTCTAAGGAGAGTTTGCCCCAGACCCAGGGCCTCTCCACAGAAGCAACCAGACAAGATCCCTGCCACCCACACCCCTAGTGTGGGCATCATAGGGATTCTTGGGATAGCAACCCCAGGGCTGAAGCTTCTGCCTTGTGGGTCCACCAGTGTAATCCAGGAAAACAAGCCCTGGATCCCAGACAGAATTGCATACTAGTTTGGCCTGTAGGCCACTGCAATAGTCAGAGAATCTGCTCATGCACACTGTGTCCACTAAAAGCACATGCAAATAGCGCCAGCGTCACATTTCTTACTTAGGCAAAACTGAAACCACAACGCACACTCCCAAAGCAGTGAACCTCTCTCACCTTCCTGAAAAAACACTCCAGAAAACAGATAGGATCATAGCCCAAACTACAATCTTGAGGAACAACGAGTGAGGATTATAAATAACCAGATGGCTAGAGGCAGACGTAAGAACACTCCCAACAAAAATCAGGACATAATGACCTCACCAGCAACCCCACAAAACAATGGACACTTCAATTCACTAGATATACAAGAAAACGACCTCAAAACTATGTTTCTCCAGCTATTAGAGGCCCATAGAGATGAAATGAACAAAGCCCTCAGAGAAATAACCAAAGAAATCGAGACTAACCAAGAGGAAACAAATCGTGCTCTCAGAGAACTGACCACGAAAATTGAGGCAAACAGAGAAAAAATGCACAAAGCTCTCAAAGAAATGTCCACACAAATGAAGGCAAATAAAGAAGAAATAAACAAAGCTCTCATAGAAATACAGGCAATTATACCCAAAGAAGTAGAGGCACAATTAGTGATACATAGAGAGGAAACGGACAAAAAAATAGAAGCTATCATTGAAAAGCAGGAGTCCACATTCAAACAGATGAAGGAAATGGTGCAAGACATTAAAACAGAATTAGAATCAATAAAGAAAACACAAATAGAGAAAAACCAGGAGGTGGAGAACATAGAGAAAAGATCAGGCAATACAAAGGTAAGCATCAACAACAGAATGTAAGAAATGGAAGAAAGAATCTCAGGAGCCGAAGATACACTTGCAGAAATTGACACGTCTCTCAAAGAAAAAATAAAATCAGAAAAGTTCCAAACACAAAACATCCAAGAAATCAAGGACACCATGAAAAGACACAACCTAAGAATAATATGAGTAGAAGAAAAAGAAGACATCAGGCTCAAAGGTCCGGAAAATATTTTCAAGAAAATTATAGAAGAAAACTTTCCCAACTTAAAGAAGGAGATGGCCATAAACATACAAGAAGCCAACAGAACACCAAGTAGACTAGACCGGAAAAGAAATTCTTCACGTCACATCATAGTCAAAACACTGAACCTACAAAACAAAGAAAAAATTCTAAAAGCAGCAAGGGAAAAAGGCCAAGTGACATATGAAGGTAGACCTATTAGAATCACACCAGATTTCTCAACAGAAACTATGAAAACCAAAGGGCCTGGACAGAAATCATACAGTCCTTAAGGGACCACAGATTCCAACCCAGACTACTATACCCAGCAAAACTTTCAATCAACATAGACGGAGAATTCAAGATATTCCAAGACAAAACCAAATTTAAACAATATCTACATAGTAACCCAGCTCTACAGAAGTTACTAGAAGGGAAACTCCAAACCAAAGAAAACAACTACATCGAAGGAAACAGAGGAAATAGATAACTACACAAACAACAAAAAAAAGAAGACAAGCAATGAAACTCAGTGACACCACCAACACCACATCTAAAGTAAGTAACAATTGTTGGTCACTAGTTTCTATCAACATCAACGGACTCAACTCCCCAATTAAAAGACACAGACTAACAGAATGGTTGCGGAAACAGGATCCAACATTCTGTTGCATCCAAGAAACACACCTATGCAACAAAGATAAACACTACCTTAGAGTAAAGGGCTGGAAAAATGTCTCTGAAGCAAAGGGTTCCAGAAAACAAGCGGGAGTAGCCATCCTAATATCTAATAAAATAGACATTCAACCCAAGTTAATCAAAAAAGATAAGGACGGCCACTATATTCTCATCAAAGGAAAAATCCACCAAGAGGACATCACAATTTTGAATATCTATGCCCCAAATACAAGAGCACCTACATTCGTAAATGAAACAATATTAAAGCTTAAATCACACATTGATCCTAAAACCCTAATAGTGGGAGACTTCAACACTCCACTCTCACCAAGGGACAGATCAACTAGACAGAAAACAAATAGGGAAATAAAAGCACTTACAGAGTCCCTAAATCAAATGGACCTAACGGACGTCTACAGATCTTTTCACCCAAACTCAAAAGAGTATACCTTCTTTTCAGCACCTCATGGAAATCTCTAGAAAATTGACCATAATTGTTGGGCACAAAGCAAGTCTCAACAGACACAAGATGATAGAAATAATTTCTTGTATCTTATTAGACCACCATGGCCTAAAGGTAGACTTCAACAACCACAAAAATAACCAAAAGCCACATAGAAACTAAAAAATCTCTACTCAATGAGAGCTTGGTCAAGGAAGAAATGAAATAAGAAATTAGAGACTTCCTAAAATTCAATGAAAATTAAGCACAGCTTACCTAAACCTATTGGACACAATGAAAACAGTCCTAAGAAGAGAGTTCATAGCACTAACTGTGTACAGAAAGAAGTTAGAGACATTTCATACAAGTAATTTAATGGAACACCTAAAAGTCTTAGGGAAAAAAAAAAGAAGCACACACACACCCAAATGGAAATAATAAAACTCAGAGTTGAAATCAGTGCATTAGAAACAACAAAAACAAAAACAAAACAAAGCAAACAAACAAAAACAATTCAAAGAATCAATGAGTCTATGAGCTGGTTCTTTGAGAAAATCAACAAGATAACCTTAGCCAAAGTAACTAAAAGGCAGAAAGACACTATCCAAACAGCAAAATCAGAAAAGAAAAAAAAAGAAATATAATGACAGAAACTGAGGAAGTCTGAACAATCATTAGGTCCTACTACAAAAGCCTATATGACACAATATTTGAAAATCTAAATGAAATGGACATTTTTCTTGATAGATTCCATTTAACAAAATTAAATCAAGATCAGGTAAATGGATTAATTAATCCTATATCCCCCAAGGAAATAGAAATATTCATTAAAGTCTCTCTTCCAAAAAAACACAGGACCAGACTGTTTCAGCACAGAATTCTACCAGACCTTCAAAGAAGAGCTAACTCCAATTCTCTTCAAACCATTCCATAAACTAGAAACAGAAGGAACATCACCAATCACATGGTATGATGCCACAAAGATATTATCCACCATGACCAAGTAGGCTTCATCCAAGGCATGAAGGAGTGGTTCAATATATGGAAATCTTTCATTCTAATCAACCATATAAACAAACTGAAGGAGAAAAGCCACATGATCATCTCCTTAGATGCTTAAACAGCATTTGACAAAATCTAACACCTATTCATGTTTAAAGTCTTAGAAAAATCATGGATAAAAGGTACATTACTAAACATAGTAAGGACAATATATAGCAAGCCTATAGCCAATATCAAACTAAATGGAGAGTAACTTAATTCAATCTCACTGAACTCAGGGACAAGGCAAGGCTGCCCACTCTCCATATCTCTTCAACATAGTACTTGAAGTCCTAGCTTGGACAATAAGACAACTAAAGAACATAAAGAGGATACAATCAGAAAGGAAGAAGTCAAAATATTACTATTTGCTCATGATATGATAGTATGCATGAGTGTCCCCAAAAATTCATCCAGAGAATCCATTCAGCTGATAAATACCTTCAGCAAAGTGGCTGGATACAAAATTAACTCAAAAATATCATTAGCCCTCCTGTACACAAAAGACAAAAGGGATCAGAAAAAAATTAGGAAAATAACACCCTTCACAATACCCACTAATTACATAAAGTACCATGGTGTAACTCTAACAAAACAATTGAAAGACCTGTTTGAAAAAAATCTTCATGTCTCTGAAGAACGAAACTGAAGAAGATATCAGAAGATGGAAAGATCTCCAATGCTCATGGATAGTTAGGTTTAACATAGTGAAAATGGTCATTCTGCCAAAACCAACCCACAGATTCAAATCCATCAAAATATCAACACAATTCTTTACATACCTTGATAGAAAAATTCTCAATTTCCTATTAGAAAAACAAAAAACCCTAGAAGAGCTAAAACAACCCTGTCCAAGAGCAGATCATCTAGACCTATCAACAATCCCTCATCTCAAGCTGTACTACAGAGCAATAGTAATAAAAACTGCATGGTACCTGTATAGAAACAGAATGGTGGATAAACAGAATCTAGAAGAAACCCAGAAATATACCCACACACCTAAGGATACTTGATTTTTTTCAAAGAAGTCAAAACCATAAAATGGAAAAAAGAAAACATCTTTAATAAATGGTGCTGGTCTAACTGGATATCTATATGTAGAAAAATGCAAATACATCTATATTTACCATCCTGCAGAAAACTAAATTCAAGTCAATAACAGACCTCAAAATAAAACACACTAAAACTCATAGAAGAAAAACTGGGGAAGAGCCTTAAACTCCTTGGCGCAGAAGACAATTTCCTGAACAGAACACCAACAGCGCAGGATCTAAGATCAATAAATGGGACTTCATGAACCTGAATAGCTTTTGTAAAGCAAATGACACTATTGTCAGAACGAAATGACAGCCTACAGATTGGGAAAGGATATTCACCAACCCTATATCTGACAGAAGCCTAATATCCAGAATATATAAAGAACTCATGAAGGTAAAAATGAACATATTAAGTAATACAATTTAAAAGTGGGGTAAGGAGCTGAACAGAATTCTCAACAGAGGAATACAGAATGGCAGAGAAACACTTAAAGAAATGCTCAACATACTTAGTCATCAGGGAAATGCAAATCGAAACAACCCTGAGATTTCGCCTTACACCCATCAGAATGGCCAAGACCAAAACCTCAAGTGACAACACAGGCTGGAGAGGATGTGGAGACAGGAGACCCCACCTCCATTGCTGGTGGGAATGCAAACTTATACAATCACTTTAGAAATCAGTCTGGCATTTTCTCAGACAATTAGGAATAGTGCTTTCTCATGATCCAGCTATACCACTCCTGGACATATATTCAAAATTTGCTCAAGTACATAACAAAGACATTTGATCAACCATATTTGTAGCAGCTTTATTCACAATAGCCAGAATCTGGAAACAACCCAAATGGCCTCCAACTGAAGAATGGGTACAGAAATTGTGGTACATTTACACAATGTAATATACTCAGCAATTAAAAACAAGGAAATCATGAAATTTGCAGGCAAATGGTCAGAACAGGAAAAGATAATCCCGAGTGATGTATCCCAGAAGCAGAAAGACACACATGGTATATTCTCACTTGGAAGTGCATATTAGACATATAATATGGGATAAACATACTAAAATATGTACACCTAAAGAAGCTAAGAAGTAAGGAAGACCTTGTGTAACATGATCAAGCGTAACTCTGAAAGGCAAACCTGATGTACATTGTAAGAAGGAGAAAACAGGGAATATGACAGGAGCCTACCACAGTGGACATTTGAAAGACTCTACCCAGCAAGATATCAAACCAGATGCAGAGACTCATAAGCAAACTTTGGGCAGAGTGCAGGGAATCTTATGAAAGAAGGCAGAGATAGTAAGACCTGGAGGGGACAGGATCTCCACAAAAAGAGCAACAGAAACAAAATATCTTGGCACTGGGGTATTTTCTGAGACTGATACTCCAATTAAGGAACATGCATGGAGATAACCTAGAACCCCTGCACAGATGTGACCCATGGGAGCTCAGACTCTAAGTGGGTACCCTAGTAAGGTTAACAGGGACTGTCTCTTACTTGAATTCCGTGGCTGGCTCTATGATCACCTGTCCTTGAGGGGGGAACAGCCATACCAGGCCACAGAAGAAGACAATTCAGTCAGTTCTGATGAGACATGATAGGATAACTTCAGAGGGAATGGGAGCAGGACCTCCTCTATCAGTGGACTTGGGGAGGGACATGGGAGAAGATGAGGGATGAAGAGTAGCATTGGGGGGTAGTAAGGGAGGGTTCTACAGCTGGGATACAAAGCCAATAAAATTTAGCCAATATAAAAAATAAAAATTAAATAAAAAAATTTCCCACACTCTGCCTAAGATTTGGCTATTAGTCTCAGCATCTGCTTTGATACTGTGTTGGGCAGTCTTTCAAAGGTCTTCTGTGGTAGGCACCTGTCCTGTTCCCTCTTTTCTCCCTCTTCAGATGTCCATCTCATTTGCCTTTCTGAGTAAGGATTGATCATCTTACCCAGTGCCCTCCATCTTGCTTAGCTTCTTTAGTTGTACAGATTTTAGTATGTTTATACTATATTATATATCTAATCTCCACTTACCAGTCTATTAAATCATATTTATTGATTGATCTGTGGCATCATTAGCATTTAGCTTAGTAAGATGTCAATGTAATAGTTATTTAAATGTTCATGAGACATTGCACTTGAACCATTCATGAGAAGACATAATTGGTGTCTAGTAATGAATCTTTGTTAAATGTCTCAGCTCCATCTTATAAAATGATTCTTAAAACTTGAGTGTATCCTTATTAATTTTTTTCTTTGAGCTCATTTCTCTCTTTTTTTTCCATTATGTAAAATACACAAGTATTATCTGCTCAGACGCAAGAGTAATAAAATTAATATCATGTGTTATAGGAAGGAGTCATGCCAAAATAGTACTGCATATGCTTGAGTTTATACTGATGGGCCAGCACAATTCTCAGATTTTGTTATAAAGGCTTCAAATGAGAGTATTTCCAAGGTTTCATGGGACTCAAGATTTATATTCTGTCACCTCTTACACATTCAGAATTATAATGAGAATGAAAAGTGCTGACAATAAATAGAAATTATTTGTGTTGGTGCCAGTTCTACATCAAAGATGACCAAAAAAGATGAATAGCACTTGTCTGACAGGGTGATTTCCTGACATGATGTGTTAGCTTACTTCATACTTATGCTACCACAGATATCTAAAACCATTTTTGACTCTTTGAATGAATATAGGCTTAGATTTTAAAATGCCAGTTCTGAACCCTCCTCAAATCTTTATAATAAAAGAGAAGCAGCATGACGTAGGGGTATAATTTCAGTCCACACTATGAACTGAAACCCATGGTGCCAAGAGGTCCCTCTTATCTATAGAACTACATCCTTGCCTTTTCACTTGGCTTTTTGAGTTTAATAAAGACTTCCTCCTATATCCCACTATCCTTTCCTTTTCATGTTTTATAATGTCTTTACTTCAGCCATACTACCTATTCTGTTTTTTATTGAAATTATCTGCCTGACCCTGGTCCCTTGGTCTTTGTCCAAACTACGTAATGAATACACCCCAAAGTGGGAGTGAGGGTGGAAACAAATATTTTCCCCTCAATCTCTACAGTTTCAGAGACAAACATCCACTTTGTTCCTTCCCTGTAGCTAATGCAATTCAGCAGAAACAAAATTACATGCCCCCAAAGAGAGTAGTTTTTGTGCCCAGGGGACAGCCATTTATGTGACGCTTAGCTAAGGAATCAGTTTTTATCTTCTCAAATTATGTGTATCCTCAAAGGAAATACATAAGTCCTCTGAACAAAGTTATTTAAGAAGAGAAAACCAGCATTATCTCCCATATTGGTGTGTAGATTTTAATATAGATTTAATAAGAAATATGAAAAATCAGGACACAGCATTAAGCAAAATAGGGTTACAGCTAAAGAATGCAGATGTAAGAGTGACCTTCATGTTGAGAGTAAAAGTCAATCAAGAAGCGAGAAACTGACTTGGTTTTTGCTTGCTTTGAATGTCAAAGTTATAATCACAATTGTAAAAATACAACTACAATGAACTATGTGTTCTCGTTGTTTTATAAAATTAGTTAATTTTTTTTTGTACAGAGGTACGTCAGTCAAACTTAGCTATGTCATTTGCTATTAAATTGACATCTAGAAGGTAATGAGTTGTAGTCCTAAATGAATCACAAAAAGGAAAATGAGAGTGTTACAGAAAACCCTTCAAAGAGATATCTGAAGATGTAATATCTAGGCCTGTACTTGGAGCTGGCTCTGCAGTCTTAGTCACCAAGCAGGAGGCTAGTGTTTGGGTCAAGGTGAAGTACAGGGGGGTTGAATATTTGCCACTCTCATTCTCTGGAGATGGCCACTGATGACCTGGATCCAAACTGTCCCATCTCACGGGTTGTACCTTCTCGTCCAGTGTAGATGTTCTGGCTTCAGCAAACCCTCCACTCATCAGTTTTGGGGTGTTGGATCTGGCTGCTGCCATCTTGGGGCCCCAGAACCTATGTTCTATGACAGAACATGCAGTGAATGTTCTCTTAGGGGAAACCAATTTTCATCAATGATGTATTCTTTGAGAGGTTGCCCATCCTAAAAGAAGAAAGTCCTACACACATACACATGCTGGCATCGCTGAATGGATCCAGCCAGAATAAAAAAAAGAATTGAGGAAGTTGGGAGTCAAGAGTAATGAGAGGTGTGAGGGTAGAGTTAAATCATAGGGAATGGAGGGTAAACTTCACCAAAACATGTTGTGTGCCTGTATGGAATTTTTAAATTTTTATTTCATCATTTTATTTTTTATTTATCTTATCACTTTCCAGCCTGATGTTAGCCCCTATCCTCCTCTCCTCCCAATTCCACCCTGATGTTCTCTCCTTCCCTACCGCCTTCTCCTTCTCAGAAAATGGGAGGCCCCTAAAGGTTACCAACCCACACTGGCACCTCATGTTGCAGCAGGACTAAATGTATCCTCTCCCACTGAGGCCTGAAAAGGCAGCCCAGCTAGGATGAAGAAGATCCAGAGTCAGGATAGTCAAACAGCCTCTACTCTCATTGTTAAGGGACCCACATGTTGACCAATTTGCACATCAGCTACATATTTGTAGGGGTCTATGTCTAGACCATGCAAAGCTATTTGGTTGGTGGTTCTGTCTCTATGAGGCCCCATGTGCCCAGGTTAGTTTATTTTGTGATCTTCTTGTGGTATCCTTAAATTTGCTCCTTCTATCCTTCCCTCCACTCTTCCCCAAACTCCCTGAGAGAGAGAAAAAAAGATAAGAGAAAGAGAGAAAGAGAGAGAGAGAGAGAGAGAGAGAGAGAGAGACTGTGCACATAAACAGCAGCAGAAGGTTAATAAGGATTATCGTGAATCCATCCATCATGTTAGGTAGCATAGTTTGACAATATAAAACACACACACACACACACACACACACACACAAATACATACACATAAACATAATCAGTGACACTTCCTTAAACTATATCTCTGAAATTTATGATTAGTTCTAATATTGGTATCTTATTGTCACTGCTTAGTCTCCAAATTCATAGAACTTTTGGAAAATGTAAAGGACATAACCCTCTAAAAGGTCTTACTTGGTGCCTGACACTTCTAGAAGCCCTGCTCAGATGTAGCCCATGGCAGCTCAGTATCTAAGTGGGTTCCCTAGTCAGGGGAACGGGGACTGTCTCTGACATGAACTCAGTGGCTGGCTCTTTGATCACTCCACCCTGTGGGAGTAGCAGCCTTACCAGGCCACAGAGGAGGATATTGCAGCCAGTCCTGAGGAGACCTGATAAACTAGGGTCAGATGGAAAGGGAGGAGGACCTCCCCCATCAGTAGACTTAGAGAGGGAGGGTGGGATTGGAAGGGAATGAGGGAGGAGGCTACAGCTGGCATGCAAAGCAAATAAAATGTAATTAATATAAAAAATAAATATTTAATTAAAAATGTTAAATGTCTCCCAAAATCATTGTCATAATCCACCAAGTCAAGTAAGTAAATGTTTCTAACTTCCAGTCCCTTCAACAGTATATATTTTACATATCTACTTTTTCATATGCACTCTATTTTTTATGGCAAGGATTATTGCTTGCTCACCAAGCAATATATCAGTATTTTCAAAAAGAGCTTGCTAGGGACAGTCAGATCAGATCACAGTCTAGAAATAGATACCATTCTTTACATGTTCTAATTGATTGGCATATGATATGTGGTAGAATATGTGAAGTTTGGCAAACTTTGGGCAGAATGCATGGAATTTTATGAAAGAAGGGGGATAAAGAAAGATCTGGGGGACAGGAGCTCCAAAAGGAGAACAACAGAGCAAATAAACTGAGCCCTGGGGTCCCTGAAGAGAATGATATCCCAACCAAAGACAGTGCATGGAGAGAACATAAAATCTCAGCTCAGATGTAGCCCATAGACTCAGTCTCCAAGGGGGTATCTTAGTAAGGTGAACAGGGATTTTTCTGGCATGAACTCAGTGGCAGTCTTTCTAATCACCTCCCCCTGAGGTGTACAGCCTTGCTAGGCCACACAGGAAGACAATGCAACCAGTTCTGATGAAACCTGATACACTGGGGTCAAATAGAAAGGAAGGAGGACCTCCCCTATCAGTGGACTAGGGGAGGGGCATAGAGAGAAGAAAGGTAGATTGGGAGGAAATGAGAGAGGGGCCACAGCCAGGATACAAATTGAATAAATTGTAATAAATGATAATAATGAAAAAGAAACATTAAAAAAAGAATATATGAAGTTACAGCTGGTCTCAATCTGCAGGAATGCAATTATTGATTATGGATGTTTATCCTGCTCTGGAAGAGAAAGAGGGAGTCATGACACAAGTGTCAATGACACTCTATTCCAATTTTAGATGCTCCATTGGAAAAATAATGAATATGTTTACATAAGCAAAGCTACTACCTAAAAACATGAGCCGATCGGACCTGATAATAAATAATTTAACTAATTATCTTTTAGAGCCTAAATTTTTTCACAGAAGTCATTATAAATCTTTACACTGGAAGTTTGAGACAACTATAAGCATAATACACTCACAGCAGAAAATTCATTATATGTGATCAAATACTGTTGAAAATCACATTTTTTTAAGTTTTTTTGCCATTATATTACTCCCGCCATCTGTGATTTCTTCCCCATAAATATGAATCATGAGATTAAGAGTTCTTTCAAATTTTTTTTTGTAGGAACTGTAATCCATGTCATCTACATATACAAAAGCAATAGCTCTAACTATAGGTAAATGCTTGAAATAAGAATAGAAACAAATGTGTTTTGCAATTTGGGATTATTATAGATAATATTTGGCAGCATGACTTGAACAGCTTCTGTGGTGGGATGAAGTAGCTCTTTAAAATGGGTCAAGGAATGGGGAAATAACAGTCATGATAATATACTTATTCCAATGAGAACATCATCCACGTAGAATTATACCCCTGGGACATACTCAATACTAAATTGGTGTGTACATATAAGTGAATAAATTAAAGGCCAGCAGTACAAAATAGACAACGTGCTTTGTAATCTCAATAGGAACAAATCAACAGTTTAATTTTTTTTCCACCAGATGGCAATGATTTGAGATCTGGGTAAAACTGTAATCCCTAAATCAATCAAGCAAACAAGTAAACAAACATCATGTTAGGAAACAATAAAGTATAAAATAACTGTATACAAAGACATAATGTATACTTTCCAGTTTTAAGTGTGTTTAGTACTGCAACTGAATTTCACTATACCTCTTTTTTCCCGCATTGGTCACGGTCCTTCATTATAATTTTGGAGTGAAATGGTTACACTCAAAATAATCTTCTTTTTATGTTGGTGTAACATTTATTTTTTTATATAAATTACAGTTTATTCACTTTGTATCACAGCCGTAGTCCCCTCTTCATCCCCTCCCTATCCCATCCTCCCTCCCTCCTCTTCTCCTATGCCCCACCCCCAGTCCAATGATAGGGAAGGTCCTTCTTCCCTTCCATCTGACCCTAGTCCACCAAGTCTCATCAGGACTGGCTTCATTGTCTTCCTCTGTGGACTGGTAAGGATGCATCCTTCAGAGGTCTTTTCTGAGACTAATATTCCACCCAATGACCATGCATGGAGATAACCTAGAACCCTTGCATAGAAGTAGCCCATGGCAGCTCAGTGTCCAAGAGAGTTCCCCAATAATAGGAACAGGAACCGTCTCTGATGTGAACTCATAGGCTGGCTCTTTGATCAAAATAATCGTAACCATATTAAAACCGTAAGAAAATCAGCAAAAGTAAAATACTTTCCTATATTTACTTTTCCATGTTTTCATTTGTATTGTATGGATTTGGTAGATATTCAGTGCTAACTTTTTTTTAAATTTTTTATTAATTACACTTTATTCATTTTGTACCCCCCATAAGCCCCTCCCTCCTCCCCTCCCGATCCCACCCTCCCTCCCCTTTCTGCATGCATGCCACTCCCCAAGTCCACTGATAGGGGAGGTTCTCCTCTCCTTTCTGATCTTAGTCTATCAGTTCTCATCAAAAGTGGCTGCATTGTCCTCTACTGTGGCCTGGTAAGGCTGCTCCCCCCTCAGGGGGAGGTGATCAAGGAGCAGGCCAATCAGATTATGTCAGAGGCAGTCCCTCTTCCCATTACTTTGTAACCCACTTGGACACTGAACTGCCATGGGCTACATCTGTGCAGGGACGTGAGCATACCTGGGAACAATTGGCAGCAATTCTACTTCAAGAAAAATCTTTTCCTTCTTTTCAACGTGACACAAATCATAGAAAAGCCTCTTTATAGATATTCATCCTGTTAGCGAATAACAGTAGATCATTGTCTATTTTTTTTTATCCAAACCCTACTGGAAGAATAAAACAAATCAAAGTAACAACAAATATCAGTAGAATTTAACAGTCCACATGCCCTTGAACAGAAGAGCTGCTGGCTTTGCAACTAAACTTAAGTAAAGTATTCTTTCAGTAATTACCAATAATCCTGAATTAGAAACACACTAACAACAGCAGAAGCCCATTGATTTCTCTGACAGATAAAAACAAAGAAACCATTCATGATAAATTATATAGCAAAGCATTTATCTTTTACTTATTCTATTTGGAGTGAAAAGGCTTTTATATTTTTGTCAAACATTGGTCATTAGAACATAAAGAAGCTGCCAAAATTTTAGATAGAAATGAAGGGAATCTAAGTAAGTTTACTGTGACAATATTTTCACATTTGTGATAGAAGTTGATCCGTATCACAACCTCCTGGAGGTGTGAACAGGTAGTGCAATGTGTAAAAAATTTAAGGCTAATATCCACTTATAAGTGAGTATATACCATGTATGTCTTTCTGCTTCTGGGCTACCTCACTAAGGATGATCTTTTCTAGGACCATTCATTTGCCTGCAAATTTCATTATTTTTCTTGTTTAGAATTGCTGAATAGTATTCCATTGTGTAAATGTAACAATTTCTGTATCCATTAGTCAGTTCAGGGACATCTAAGTTGTTTCCAGATTCTGGCTATTACAAATAAAGCTGCTACAAACATGGTTGAGAAAATGTCCTTCTTGTATAGCTATGTATATTTTGGATATGCTTCTAGGAGTGGTATAGCTGGATCTTGAAGTAGCACTATTCCTAATTGTCTGAGAAAGCATAGGTTGATTTCCATAGTGGTTGTACAAGTTTACATTCCCACCAACAATGGAGGAGAGTTTCCCTTTCTCCACATCATCTTCAGCAGACTAAATTCTATAGTCCTAAAGAAGTTAAACAATAGGGAGTACCCTAGAGAAGATGTGCAGTCCTCATTCAGAAGGGCAAACGGGATAGACATCAGAAGTGGGAGATGACAGGGAGCAGGACAGCAGCCTTGCCAGACCACTGAGGAAAATGGTACAGCCAGTCCTGATGAGAAATGATAGGCTAGGGTCAGAAAGAAGTGGAGGAGGACCTCACTTATCAATTGACTATGGGAAGGGTATAGGGAGGAAATGAGAAAAGGTGGGACTGGTAAGAGACGAGGAAGGGGGCTACAGTCAGAGTACAAAGTGAATAATCTGTAATAAATAATACATTTAAAAAAACAGTATAAATCTTAAAAAAATATTGTGGTTTGTTTTTGTCATTTCTTTTTTTAACAATTTATTTTTGACAATTATATAATGTTACTTTGTAGGAAAGATGTCATTGAGAATAAGTACTGAAATGTTTAGATAGAAAATATAATGCTATAGCAATGGGCTATAGAACAAATGAGAAAAAAGAGTAAGAAGGAGGCGAGAAGAGACAAGAAAATAATTTTTCCATGTTCAGCTCACAATTTAATTTTCTTCTATCATAAGGTTTGCATGATATTTTACATTCAAAAGTGCTTGAATATTTTTTAAATTTATTAATTACACTTTATTTATTTTGTATCCCCCATAAGCCCCTCCCTCCTCCCCTCCCAATTCCACCCTCCCCCCCTTTCTGCATGCATGCCCCTCCCCAAGTCCACTGATAGGGGAGGTCTTCCTCTCCTTCTTTCTGATCTTAGTCTATCAGTTCTCATCAGAAGTGGCTGCATTGTCAGGGTTCTAGGTTATCTCCACGGATAGTCTTTGGTTAGAGTATGAGTCTCTGGGAAGTTCCCTGTGTTCAAATTTTCTTGTTCTGTTGCTCTCCTTGTGGAGTTCCCGTCCTCTCCAGCTCTTACTATTTCCCACTTCTTACATAAAATTCCATTCACTCTACCCATCAGTTGGCCATAAGTCTCAGCATCTGCTTTGACAGTCTGCAGGGCAGAGGCTTTCAGAGGACCTCTGTGGCAGGTTCCTAGGTTGTTTCCTGTTTTCTTCTTCTGGCTTTCAGAGGCCCTCTGTAGCATGAAAATTTTTAATGGATGATTTATAAGGAAACTGCAAATCAGCTTACCCCCTTTAGAACACATTCCATGTCCTCCCGGAACTGTGAGTTACTATTATTGATGTGAAAAATATAAAGTAATATAGAGTGTAATCCTTGCCTTCAAGAGGTTAATAATGTTTTGTAGAAATAAGAACGAATGCAGAATAATTATGGAATATTAATGGGCCAGGTTGTGAAACTGGATTGTATATACAGTAGACGAAATAAAGGAAAGGTCAATGTCAACAAAAGTAATCAAAAGAAGTTTACCGGGATGTAGATAGGAGTTATTCAGTGTCATGAGAGATAAGTAAGAATTAGGTAAACAGAAAGGGTGAGAGAAAATCACATTAGGATAACGGGAGGAACCTGGGCTTTAGGTGAAAAAGGGCAGGGGTTGGAGGATGTAAATGCTGCTCAGGTAACTGAAATCATCAGAACATGATCAATAGAGAAGCACAAAACCCCTCAGCAATACAGAAAGAGTAACTGTGGCAGATAGTGTGACTGCTTGCAACATTAGGAGGAGCATTCGACCAGATGAGACTGCAGAAGCCAGAGATGGGTGGATCTTCTCAAAAATAGGCATCAAGCTACCCATTAAATTGAGAAGCCGAGCCCAGGATGGTGACAGGTTTTGAGGTGGAATTGGGAGGGGATGAAGGAGGGGACTACAGCTGGGATACAAAGTGAATAAATTGTAATTAATATATAAATTAATACAAAATAAAGTACTAAAAAATAATAATAGCAATTTTCTTTGTTTTAGGTAATGAAAAAGACTTTCAAATATTAAAATAATTAAAGCTGGAAAAATAATATGTTAGTCTTATATGCCATGATATATTGCTCCATTTTTCATATTTTTGCATTTTCAGTGATTAATTTATTCACTCATTCATATCTATTGTATAAAATATGAATTCTTCATAGAATTCCAGTTTATTGAGAAATTACATAGAATAGATGTATGTATAATGCAGAATAATTGTACTATTTACTATAAAATGCTGATAAAATTAACCAGGATATAATGTACTTTTATTATTTCTCTCTTTCTCTTTTCTCTCTCTCTCTCTCTCTCTCTCTTTCTCTCTCTCTCTCTCTGTGTGTGTGTGTGTGTGTGTGTGTGTGTGTGTGTGTGTGTGTGTGTGTGTGTGGATGTGTGCAGGATTGTGTGCATCTGTGTGCAGGTGTCAATGGAAGCCAGAAGAGGGTGTTAGATACCCTGGAACTAGAGTTATAAGATGTTGTGAACTGTTCGCTTGAGGGAAGCCTGGAAATATAACACTTTCCCTCTGTAATTACAGTATTATTGCAGAGCCATCTCTCCTGCCCTAGAACCTAGTTTTAAATCAAATGTATAAAGAAAGATATAATGCTAAATTAGTAAATGGTTTCTGAGAAATGAATTCAATCTAAACAATAAGATAGGAGACTCTTGCAAAAGAATAATATTCAAAAAATTGAGAGTAAAAATCTAACCACTGAAAATGTTACCAAACATATAAAAAGTTTTATTTTATCTTGGCATTGCCATTAACTTTTTTATTACCTAAAGTTTGTTTTCATTGCTGTAAACTCGTTTAATAAATTAAATATTCAAATGTTAGAGATAATAATTTGACAAAATAAATGATTTAAAGTTCAAAAATTCAAAAACACCCATAGCAAACAATGAAAGGACTCTGTTTTTTGAATCTACATTCCCATCTTTCATATTTGAAGATTTTTTTTGTTTGTTTGTTTGTGCTTGTGAGGTTTTCTTCATTTCGGACCTAAAACCGAATGAATTTCTGAGACTCTACATGCTCCCTAAAACATATTATATGTGATAAATACATACTGTCATTCTGAAAAATAAATTGGGCTCAGCTTTACATAGAATAATAGAAGTTACATATACGGGAATGCATTTTTAACAGTTAATGGGTTTTTTTTTCTGATTTACAGGTAGTGCTGAAATAAAATAATAATGTTCATTCTAGTCTTTATAGAAAATAAAACTGAAATGATTTTATTAATGTGGGATAATCTATTACTTTCAGGAGGGCATATATTTCCCCACTAGGTGCTTCTATAGATCAGTAAGAAAGTCAGCAGCATATAAGATCTCTAGTTTTCAGAATTTTAGATTTCGGGTTCTTTTTTATTAATATATATTTTTATTATTATTAATTACACTTTATTCATTTTGTACCCCCCATAAGCCCCTCCCTCCTCCCCTCCCGACCCCACTCTTCCTCCCCTTTCTGCATGCATGCCCCTCCCCAAGTCCACTGATAGGGGAGGTCTTCCTCTCCTTCTTTCTGATCTTAGACTATCAGTTCTCATCAGAAGTGGCTGCATTGTCATCTTCTGTGGCCTGGCAAGGCTGCTCCCCCCTCAGGGGGAGGTGATCAAAAAGCAGGCCAATCAGACTATGTCAGAGGCAGTCCCTCCTCCCATTACTATGTAACCCACTTGGAAACTGAACTGCCATGGGCTACATCTGTGCAGGGGTTCTAGGTTATCTCCATGAATAGTCCTTGGTTGGAGTATGAGTCTCTGGGAAGTTCCTTGTGTTCAAATTATCTTGTTCCGTTGCTCTCCTTGTGGAGTTCCTGTCCTGTCCAGCTCTTGCTATTTCCCACTTCTTACCTAAAATTCCATTCACTCTGCCTGACAGTTGGCCATCAGGCTCAGCATCTGCTTTGATAGTCTGCAGGGCAGAGGCTTTCAGAGGACCTCTGTGTCAGGTTCCTAGGTTGTTTCCTGTTTTCTTCTTCTGGCTTTCAGAGGTCCTCTGTAGCAGGTTCCTAGGTTGTTTCCTGTTTTCTTCTTCTTAAACAACCCTGAGATTTCACCTTACACCCATCAGAATGGCCAAGATCAAAAACTCTAGTGACAACACATGCTGGAGAGGTTGTAGAGAAAGGGGAACCCTTCTTCACTGCTGGTGGGAATGTAAACTTGTACAAACACTCTGGAAATCAATCTGGCACTTTCTCAGACAACTAGGAATAGCGCTTCCACAAGATCCAGCCATACCACTCCTAGGCATATATCCAAAAGAAGCTCAAGTACACTAAAAGGACATTTGCTCAACCATGTTTGAGCAGCTTTATTTGTGATAGCCAGAAGCTGAAAACAGCCCAGATTCCCCTCAACTGAAGAATGGATGCAAAAATTGTGGTATATCTATACAATGGAGTATTACTCAGCAATGAAAAATAAGGAAATCATGAAATTTGCAGGTAAATGGTGGGATCTGGAAAGGATCATCCTGAGTGAGTTGTCCCAGAAGCAAAAAGACACACATGGTATATACTCACTCATATAAACATACAACATAGGATAAACACAATAAAATCAGTACATCTAAATAAACTAAGCAAAAGAGAGGACCCTAACTAAAATGCTCAATCTCCATCCTGAAAGTTTTCAGGTTCTTTATACTTTCACTTGGTAAATAAATCAGTTCACTAAAGAATGGTGCTGGGAGGTTCCAAAGTGGTGGTGACCAGCAGGACCCTTATATGAAGATTACAGGATCAGAAACTCCAAAATAGGTGAGTAGAGGGGCAGCTGAAGCCAGAAAATTTACATTTAAGTTTCCTGGGTGAGAGGGGACAACCTGATTTTGTAAATGAAACATTATTAAAGCTTAAATCACACATGGATCCCAACACGTTAATATTGGGAGACTTTAACACTCCCTTCTCACCAAGGGACAGATCATCTAGACAGAAGCTAACTAAGGAAATAATGACACTTACAGAAGTCCTAAATAAAATGGTCCTAATAGATGTCTACAGAACTTTCATCCAAACTCAAAATAGTATACCTTCCTTTCAGCTTCTCATAGAACCTTCTAAAAATTGACCATATATTCAGGCACAAAGCAAGCCTCAAGAGATATGAGAATATTGAAATAATCCCTGTGTCCTATCAGACCAACATGGCATAAAAATAGACCTTAATAACAACAGAAGTAACAAAAAGCCTACATACACATGGAAACTAAAAACTCTCTACTCAATGACAACTTGGTCAAAGAAGGACTTAAATAAGAAATTAGAGACTTCCGAAAATTCGATGAAAATGAAGTCACAACTTACCCAAACCTATTGGGCACAATGAAAACAGTCCTAAGAGGAAAGTTCGTGGCACACAGTACCTCCAGAAAGAAGTTAGAGACATCTCATACAAGCAATTAATGGCACACCTAAATGCCCTTGGGGAAAAAATAGCAGACACAACCAAGAGGAGTAGACCTTTGGAAATAATCAAACTCAGAGCTGAAATCAATGAATTAGAAACAAAGTGAACAATTCAAAGAATCAATGAGACCATGAGCTGGTTCTTGAGAAAATCAACAAGATAGACAAATTCTGAGCTAAACTAACTAACAGGCAGAGAGACACCATCCAAATCAACAAAATCAGAAATGAAAAGGGGGACATAACAACAGACACTGAAGGAAATACAAACAATCATAAGGTCTTACTACAAAAGCCTATATGCCACAAAATTTGAAAATCTAAGTGAAATGGACAGTTTTATTGATAGATTCCATTTAACAAAAGTCATCAAAAGTCTCCCTTCCAAAAAAAAAGCCTAAGGCCAGATGCTTTCAGTGCAGAATTCTACCAGACCTTCAGAGAAGTGCTAATTCCAATTCTCTTCAAACTATTCCACAAAAAAAAGAACACTGCCAAACTCATTCTTTGAAGTCACAGTCACTTTGATACCTAAACCACACAAAGTCCCAACAAAAAAAGAGAACTTCTGACCTATCTCTTTTGTGAACATTGATGCAAAAATACTCAATAAAATACTTGCAAACCGAATCCAAGAACACATAAAAAATATCATCCACTATGACCAAGTAGGCTTCATCCCAGGCATACAAGAGTGGTTCAATATAAGGAAATCCATCAGTGTAATCCACCATATAAACAAACTGAAGGAGAAAAACCACATGATAATCTCCTTAGATGCTGGAAAACATTTTACAAAATCCAACACCCATTCATGTTTAAAGTCTTGGAGAAATCAGGGATAAAAGGCACATTACCAAACACAGTAAAGACAATATATAGCAATCCTATAGCCAATATCAAACTAAATGGAGAGTAACTTAATTTAATCCCACTGAATGCAGAGACAAGGCAAGGCAGCCCACTCTCCATATCTCTTCAACATAGTAATTGAAATCCTAGCTAGGGCAATAAGGCAACTAAAGGAGATCAAGAGGATACAAATCAGAAAGGAAGAACACAGTGTATCACTATTTGCAGATGAAATGATAGTCTACATGAGTGATTTCCCCAAAATCAACCAAAAAAAACCCTTCAACTGACAAACACATTCAGCAAAGTGGCTGGATACAAAATTAACTCAAAAAAAAATCAGAAGCCCTCCTGTATACGAAAGGCAAAAGGACTACAAGAGAAATTAGGGAAACAACACCCTTCACAATAACCACTAATAGCATAAAGTATCTTGGTGTGGCTCTAACCAAGCATGTGAAAGAGCTGATTGAAACAAAAAATTCAAGTCTCTGAAGAAACAAATTGAAGAAGATATCAGAAGATGGAAAGTTCTCACATGCTCATAGATCAGTAGGATTAACATTGTGAAAATGGCCATCCTGCCAAAAGCAATCTACAGATTCAATGCAATTCCCATCAAAATGCCAACACAATTCTTACAGACCCTGAAAGAATAATTCTTTTTTTAATTAAATCTTTATTTTTTACATTAATCACATTTTATTTGCTTTGTATCACAGCTGTGGCCCCCTTCCTCATTCCATCCCAATCCTACTCTCCCTCTCTCATCTCCTCCCATGGCCCTCTCCAAGTCCAGTGATAAGGGAGGTCCACCTCCCCCTCTATCCTTCCCTAGCTTATCAGGTCTCCTTAGGACTGGCTGCAATGTCCTCCTCTGTGGCCTGGCAAAGCTGCTCCTACCTCGTGGGGGGGAGGGGTCAAAAAGCCAGCCACTGAATTCATGGCAGAGACAGTCCCTCTTCCCCTTACTAGGGAACTCACTTGGAGACTGAGCTGCCATGGGCTACATCTGAGCAGGGGTTCTAGGTTATATCCATGAATGTATCTTGGTTGGAATATCAGTCTCAGAAAATACACCTCAGCCCAGAAAATTTGGTTCTGTTGTTCTCCTTGTGGACCTATTGGACTCTCCAGATCTTATGAACTACCTCTTCTTTCATATGATTCCCTACACTCTGCCCAAAGTTTGATTATGAGTCTCAGCATCTGCTTTGATATACTGCTAGTTAGAATCTTTCAGAGGCCCTCAGTGGTAGGCTCCTGTCCTGTTTCTTGTTTTCTCTTTTTTTCAGTGTCCTTCCCCCTGGGTCTTCCTCCTTGTTTAGCTTGAAAGAACAAAAAAAAAAAAAAAAACCTAAAACTAAAACAAAACAAAACAAAAAAAAAATAGAATAGCTGAAATAATCCTGTACAACAACAGATCATCTGGAGGTATCTCCATCCCTTATCTCAAACAGTACTACAAAGCAATAGTAATAAAAACTGCATGGTACTGCCATAGAACAGAATGTTGGATCAATGGAATCAAATAGAAGACACAGAATTAAACCCATACACCTCTGGATACTTGATTTTTGACAAATAACCAAAACCATACACTGGAAAAAAGTCACCATCTTCAACAAATGGTACTGGTCTAATTGGATTGTGTATATGTAGAAAAATACAAATAGATCCAATCCATATTTATCACCCAACACAGAACTAAAATCCAAGTATATCAAAGACCTCAACATAAAACCTGACACACGAAATTGGTTAGAAGAAAAATTGGGGAAGAGTCTTGAACTCGTTAGCACAGGAGACACTTTTCTGAACAGCACCAGCTCTAAGATCAAGAATCAATAAATGGGACCTCATGAAACTGAAAAGCTTCTATAAAGCAAATGACAGTATTGTCAGACAGTATTGTCAGTATTGATAGCCTACAGATTTGGAAAGCATATTCACTAACCTTATATCAGACAGAGGTCTAATATCCAGAATACATAAAGAACTTAAGAAGTTAAACAGCAAAAAAAATCAAGCAAACCATTTTAAAAATGGGATACAGAACAAATCAGGGGCAGCCTTACCAGGCCACAGAGGAAGACAGTGAAGCCATTCCTGATGAGACCTGATAGGCTAGGGTCAGAGGGAAGGTAAGGAGGACCTCCCCTATCAGTGGACTTGGGTAGAGGCATGAGAGGAGATGAAAGAGGGAGGGTGGGACTGGGAGGGGGTGAGGGTTGGGGCTACACCAAGGATACAATGTGAATAGAGTATAACTTATAAAAATATAAATAAATTTTTAAAAAAGAAAAAAAGAATGATGGTGGCTGACAAATATATGCATTTTAAATGTGTTTATGACAGTTCACAGTTGATATATTTAGGTTTTGTCGTCAGCTTTTCTGTTGCTACTCTACAAAGTTTACCTGAGTAATCTCATCTATCCCCAGGCATATTTTGATCTAAGGAAATAATGTGATCAAGCCTGCTTTTTTCCTAGCCTCAATCTATCTTGAACTCAAAACATGCATCTCCAACTACCGGTTGGGAGATAAATCATCTGTCACACCAGCATCTTAAACAACATGGTCAAAACAAAAATTTCCCACTTTCCTTCCAGACCTCATCCATTTCTTATCAAATTAATCATCATCCTCACAGTTTTCAAAACTTCAAACTGTAGACTGAACTTGACTATGCTGTGTTTTACAAATTCAACCAGCAATCAGTTGCCCAACATTTCACTAACTTTTCTTGGGTGTTTCTTCTCTCTTTTTTTGGCTATGATTTTTTTTTCTTCTTCTTGCCGTTCTTTACTTTGTGACAGTTTTGTGACTTCATAGATTCAACACACCTCCATATTTAGTTATTTTCAGTTACAGCTACTCTTCTTTTAAGATACCTAGACCTTTAAAATTATCTTGTAACTTTTCATTATAAAACTTGCAATCATGATTCTATTCTCCAATAACTCACTACTATCGACAAGGATATCTTAATACTACCAATGAATGCCTGGAAGTTTCGATAGAGCCACAATGTATTATATATACCTATATAATTTTCTATGCATACAGACATATAATAAAGTTTGCTATGCATACCATATCTGGCTTTATCATACCCTCTGTACTATATTGATATAATACTGAGTTAATGTGTCCTACGATGTTTTATGGTTTACTGCTTCACCTGCACTTGTATGAAGAGTTCCCATTGAGCATCTTCTTAGAGACAGCTTAGTTTTAATTAATTGTGTGGGTCTGCTTTCATTTGATCTTCCTGTATATATATATATATATATATATATATATATATATATATATATATAT
>NW_026591872.1:6053887-6188827 GCF_907164565.1 Psammomys obesus
ATATATATATATATATATATATATATATATATATATATATATATATACACATTGGTGATTTTTATTATCAGAAGCAACCAACCACACCAGTACTTTTTAAACTTTTCAGTCAGAAACTATTGCTGCATCTGTTTCCCCACTTTTAAGCTTTAGCAAATGACTTTGTATTGCTTATTTCTTAAAGCAAGTCTTCCTGTAGGTTCAGTACTTTCAGGCACAACATGTTCCAAGAGTCAGAACAATTTTTTCTGTTCATATCTCTTACAAATTTTATACATTTTTTCTCTTTGCTGAGAATTTATTATGCATTTTTGCTGTAACTTATGCAATTTTATGTGTAACTTCAAAACTAGTGTGAATTTCTTTTTTTTTTCAAAATTTCATAGATTTGTTCTTACTGTAGTTTTTAACAACCTCAGCTTTTTTTTGCCATTTACATTAAGACTTCTCCTCTTTTTTTTTTAAATTTAACATTTTTTTTAATTTTATTTTTCTTTTTAGTTACATTTTGTTAACTCTGTGTCCCAGCTGTATCCCACTCCCTCATTCCCTCCCCAACCCCACACTCCCTCCCTGGTCTCCTCCCTGCCCCTTTCCAAGTCTACTGGTAGGGGAGGACCTCTTCCCCTTTCATTTGACCCTATTTTATCAGGTACCTTCAGGGCTGGCTGCAAAGTCCTCCTCTGTAGCCTAACAGACTGCTCCTCCCCTGGGGGAGGGGTCAAACAGCCTGCCCTTAAGATCCTGTTAGAAATAGTCCTTGTTCCCCTTACTTTGGAAAACTACTTGGTTACTGAGCTACCACGGGCCACATCCGAGCAGAAGTTCTAGGTTATATCCATAGATGGTCCTTGGTTGAGTGTCAGTCTCAGAAAAGACCCTGTGCCCGGATATATTTGGTCCTTGTAGAGCTCCTATCCTTTCCATATCATACTAACTTCCCTTCTTTCATATGATTCCCTGCACTCTGCCGAAGGTTTGGTTATGAGTCTTAGTGTCTGCTTTGAAACACTGCTAGATAGAGTCTTTCAGATGCCTTTTGTGGTAGACTCCTGTCATACGTTCAATGCACATCCCATTTGTCTTTCTAAATGAGGATTAATCACCTTCGCCTGTGTCCACTTTCTTGATTATCTTCTTTAGGTGTGTAGATTTCATTATGTTTATCATGTCTTGTAGGTCTATATAAGCGAGTATATACCATGTTTGTCTTTCTCCTTCTGGGATACTTCACTCAGAATGATCTTTTCTAGATCCCACCACTTGCCTGCAAATTTCATGATTTCCTCCTTTTTGATTGCTGAGTAGTATTCCATTGTGTAAAAATACCACAATTTCTGTACCCATTCATCCCTTGATGGACATCTGGGTTGTTTCCAAGTTCTGGCTATTACAAATAAAGCTGCTACGAAAATGGTTGAACAAATGTCCTTGTTGTGTACTTTAGCAAATTTTGGGTATATACCTAGCAGTGGTATAGCTGGGTCTTGAGGTAGCACTACTCCTAGTTGTCTGAGAAAGCACCAGATTGATTTCCAGAGTGGTTGTACCAGTTTACATTCCCACCAGCAATGGAGGAGGGTTCCTTTTTCTCCACAACCTCTCCAGCATGTGCTATCACTTGAGTTTTTCATCTTGGCCATTCTGATGGGTGTAAGGTGGAATCTCAGGGTCGTTTTGATTTGCATTTCCCTAATGGCTAATGAGGTTGAACATTTCTTTAAGTGTTTCTCTGCCATTAGATGTTCCTCTTTCGAGAATTCTCTGTTTAGCTCTGTTCTCCATTTTTAATTGGATTATTTGGTTTGTTGCTTTTCTGCTTCTTTAGTTCTTTATATATACTGGATATTAGCCCTCTGTCAGAAAAAGGGTTGGTGAAGATTCTTTCCCAATCTGTAGGCTGTCTATTTGTTTTGATGACAGTGTCTTTTGCTTTACAGAAGCTTTTCAGTTTCACGAGGTCCCATTTATTGATTGTTGCTCTTAGAGCCTGTGTTGTTGGTGTTCTGTTCAGGAAGTTGTCTCCTATGCCAATGAGTTCTAGGCTGTTTCCCACTTTTTTTTCCAACTGATTTAGAGTATCTGGTTTTATGTTGAGGTCCTTGATCCACATGGACTTTAGTTTTGTGCAGGATGATAAATATGGATCTATTTTCATTTTTCTGCATGTAGACATCCAGTTGATCTAGCACCATTTGTTGAAGATGCTGTCTTTTTTTCCATTGAATGGATTTGGCTTCTTTGTCAAATATTGAGTATTCATAGGTGTGTGAGTTTATTTCTGGGTCTTCTATGCGGTTCTATTGATCCTCCTTTCTGTTTCTATACCAATACCATGCAGTTTTTATTACTGTTGCCCTGTAGTACAGCTTGAGATCGGGAATGGAGATACCTCCAGATGATCTGTTGTTGTACAGGATCGTTTTGGAGATTCTGGGTTTTTTGTTTCTCCATATGAAGCTGAGAATCTTTTTTTTTCAAGGTCTGTAAAGAATTGAGTTGGTATTTTGATGGGAATTGCATGAATCTGTAGATTGCTTTTGGCAGGATGGCCATTTTCACAATGTTAATCCTACCAATCCATGAGCACGGGAGATCTTTCCATCTTCTGAGATCTTCAATTTCTTTCTTCAAAGACTTGAAGTTTTTCTCAAACAGGTCTTTCACTTGCTTGGTTAGAGTCACACCAAGGTACTTTATGTTATTAGTGGCTATTGTGAAGGGTGTTGTTTCCCTAATTTCTTTCTCAGCCTTTTTGTCTTTGGTATACAAGAGGGCTTCTGATTTTTTGAGTTGATTTTGTATCCTGCCACTTTGCTGAAGGTGTTTATCAGCTGAAGAAGTTCTCTGGTTGAATCTTTGGGATCGCTCATGTATACTATCATATCATCTGCAAATAGTGACACTTTGACCTCTTCCTTTCCGATTTGTATCCCCTTGATCTCCTTTAGTTGTCTTATTGCTCTGGCTAGGACTTCAAGTACAATGTTGAAGAGATATGGAAAGAGTGGGCAGCCTTGTCTTGTCCCTGATTTCAGTGGGATTGATTTAAGTTTCTCTCCATTGAGTTTGATGTTGGCTATAGGCTTGCTGTATATTGCCTTTACTATCTTTAGGTATGTGCCTTGTATCCCTGATCTCTCCAAGACTTTAAACATAAATGGGTGTTGGACTTTGTCAAATGCTTTTTCAGCATCTAAGGAGATGATCATGTGGTTTTTCTCCTTCATTTTGTTTATGTGGTGGATTACATTGATGGATTTCCATATGTTGAACCACCCTTGCATGCCTGGGATGAAGCCTACTTGGTCATGGTGGATGATATCTTTGATGTGTTCTTGGATTCAGTTTGCAAGTATTTTATTGAGTATTTTTGCATCAATGTTCATAAGAGAGATAGGTCTGAATTTCTCTTTTTTTGTTGAATCTTTTTGTGGTTTAGGTATCAAGGTGACTATGGCTTCATAGAATGAGTTTGGTAGTGTTCCTTCTATTTCTATTTTGTGGAATAGTTTGAGGAGAATTGGTGTTAGTACTTCTTTGAAGGTCTTGTAGAATTCTGCGCTGAAGCCATCTGGTCCAGTGCTTTCTTTGAAAGGGAGACTGTTAATGACTGCTTCAATTTCCTTGGGAGATATATGGCTATTCAGTCTTTCTACCTGATCTTGACTTAATTTTGGTAGATGGAATCTGTCAAGAAAGTTATACATTTCATTTAGATTTTCAAATTTTGTGCCATATAGGCTTTTGTAGTATAACCTAATAATCGTTTGGATTTCCTCAGTGTCTGTAGTTATGTCCCCATTTTCCTTTCTGATTTTGCTGATTTGGATAGTTTCTCTCTGCTTTTTAGTTAGTTTGGCTAAGGGTTTGTCTATCTTGTTGATTTTCTCAAAGAACCAGCTTTTTGTTTCATTGATTCTTTGAATAGTTTTATTTTTTTCTAATTGATTGATTTCTGTCCTTAGTTTGATTATTTCCAGCTGTCTGCTCCTCTTTGGGTGTATCTGCTTCTTTTTTTTCTAGGGTTTTCAGTTGGGCCATTAAGTTGTTTGTATGTGATGTTATGGATTTCTTCTTGTAGGCACTTAGTGCTATAAATTTTCCTCTGAGCACTGCTTTCAATGTGTCCCATAAATTTGGGTATGTTGTGCCTTCATTTTCATTGAATTCTAGAAAGTCTTTAATTTCTTTCTTTATTTCTTCCTTGACCCAGCTGTCATTGAGTAACAAGTTGTTCAGTTTCCATGTGCGTGTCGGCTTTTTGTTGTTTCTGTTGTTGTTGAGGTCCAGCTTTAGTCCATGGTGGTCAGATAGTATACAAGGGATTATTTCAATCCTTTTGTATCTGTTGAGGCTTGCTTTGTGACCAACTATATGGTCTATTTTGGAGAAGGTTCCATGTGGTGCTGAAAAGAAGGTGTACTCTTTTGAGTTTGGGTGAAAAGATCTGTAGACGTCTATTAGGTCCATTTGATTTAGGGATTCTGTGAGTGCTTTTATTTCCCTATTTGGTGTCTGTCTGGTTGATCTGTCCCTTGATGAGAGTGGGGTGTTGAAGTCTCCCACTATTATGGTATTAGGATCAATGTATGATTTAAGCTTTAATATTGTTTCATTTACGAATGTAGGTGCTCTTGTATTTGGGGCATAGATATTCAAAATTGTGATGTCCTCTTGTTGGATTTTTCCTTTGATGAGAATATAGTGGCCCTCCTTATCTTTTTTGATTAATTTCGGATGAAAGTCTATTTTATTAGATATTAGGATGGCTATTCCAGCTTGTTTTCTGGAACCATTTGCTTGAAAAACATTTTTCTCGCCCTTTACTCTGAGGTAGTGTTTAACTTTGTTGAATAAGTGTGTTTCTTGGATGCAACAGAATGTTGGGTCCTGTTTCCATAACCATTCTGTTAGCCTGTGTCTTTTTATTGGTGAGTTGAGTCCATTAATATTGATAGATAATATAGACCAATGCATGTTAGTTCCTTTTGTAATGGAGTCGATGATCTTACCCTGTTTCATTGCTTGTTTTCTTTTCATTTTTGTTGGGATATTATCTGTATGCCCTGTTTTCTTGGGTGAATTCGTTTTCGTTGGATTGGTGTTTTCCTTGTAGTATCTTCTGTAGGGTTGGTTTGCTGTATAGATATTGTGTAAATTTAGTTTTGTCATGGAACATTTTGTTTTCTCCATCTATGTTGATTGAAAGCTTTGCAGGGTATAGTAGTCTGGGTTGACATTTGTGATCTCTTAGAGTCTCCATGATGCTTGCCCAGGCCCTTCTGGCTTTCATAGTTTCTGATGAGAAGTCTGGTGTGATTCTGATAGGTCTACCTTCATAGGTTACTTGGCCTTTTTCCCTTGCTGCTTTTAATATCTTTTCTTTGTTCTGTAGATTTAGTGTTTTGACTATGATGTGACATGATGTGTTTCTTTTCTGGTCTAGTCTATTTGGTGTTCTGTAGGCCTCTTGTATATTTATGGACATCTCTTTCTTTAAGTTGGGAAAATTTTCTTCTATGATTTTCTTGAAAATATTTTCTGGACCTTGGAGCCTGGAGTCTTCTTTTTCATCAATTCCTATTATTCTTAGATTTTGTCTTTTCATAGCATCCTTGATTTCTTGGATATTTTGTGATTGGAATTTTTCTGATTTTACTTTTTCTTTGAGAGAAGTATCAATTTCTGCAAGTGTGTCTTCAGCTCCAGAGATTCTCTCTTCCATCTCTTGTATTCTGTTGGTGATGCTTACTTTTGTGGTTCCTGATCCTTTCTCCAAGTTCTCCAGCTCAAGAGTTTTCTCATTTTGTGTTTTCTTTATTGATTCTAATTCTGTTTTCATGCCTTGCACCATTTTTTTCATGTGTTTGAATTTGGATTCCTGCCTCTCTATGATGGACTCTATTTCTTTGTTCATTTCCTTTTTATATGCCACTAATTTTTTTCTCTACTTGTGCCTCTATTTGTTTGGCTATGTTTGCCTGTGTTTCTTTAAGGGTTTTGTCTATTTCTTCTTTCTTTACCTCCAATTGACTGGCCAACTCTTTGAAAGATTTGTTCATTTCCTCCTTATGAGCCTCAAATAATTGAACAAGCATGGCTTTAAGGTCATTTTCCTGTGCTTCTGATGAATTGGAGTATCCATCGATTTTGGGGTTTGCTGGTGAAGTCATGATGTCCTGATTTATGTTGGAAGTGTTCTTTCACCTACCCCTGGCCATTGGCTTATCTGAGACCTTCCCTGTTTGTTTTTGGATTCTGCCGATCAGACTGGTACTGTCTCTCTCTCGAGTCTGGAGAATTCTTCAGGAAGTTGAGAGAGGTCCCGTGTCCTTAGCGTGTGCTGAGGACTAGCTGTACCTGTGGGAGGAAAGTATGCAGGCGCAAACAGAGGCAAATGCAAGCGTGCATGCGTGTGTGTGTGTGTGTGTGTGTGTGTGTGTGTGTGTGTAAGTGGGCATGGGCATGTGTCTCGAGGGACAGAGTGATGGCTAATGTTGAACCCTTGAGTTTGTGGGAGGGGCTCTGCAATGTATATGTCGCAGGCACTAGTGATGATCGCAGTGCAATTTCTGGCATTAACTGCCTTAACTCCTCAATTAGACCCACAGAGCAGGAACTTCAATGTTCCAAGTGCCCCTCTGTTTCCCAAAGTGGGTATATGGGTGGGAGGGGGTTCGATGCCTGGCTTCTGTTTTAGAAGGACCCAGGATCAGGGGAGCTGTAGATTCTCAAGGGTGCACTCACTTACAGGCAGGTCACTTGGCAGAGATCGGGGTATCTGGGCTCTCTGTTCTCTGGTTTGGCCCTGCTTCTTTGATGTGCTCCGCCAGTTCCATGCTGCTGTCACTGCCAGGTTATGAGGTCTTGCTGCAGCTGGAGATTTCAGGGTGGTCACGTCAGTAGGAATCGGGGGGTAACCAGCCTTTCTGTTCTCTGGTTTGGCCCTGGTTAGTCTTAAACTGGAGGGCTGATGTGCCCCGCCAGCTCAGTGCTGCTCCGCTGCCAGGTTAGAAAGTCCCGCTGTAACTGGAGACTGGGTTGCTAGTCCAGATGCTTTCTGGGAAGTCCTGGGGTCTCTTCACTGTGCTCTCCAAGCTTCGGAGGCCCAGCGCCTGGTGTGTCTAGCTTGTATGGCGTTTCTGTCTGGTTTTGGTGAGTATGTAGTGTATTCTCTGTCACTGTGGGATTGGGGGGGCCCCGAACCATCAGTGATGGTGCTTCTGTGGAGCTAGTATGGCGACTAGCAGACTCAGGCCCTGGGAGGATGGTGCAGCCGCCACGCGAATCTGGGGCCCCGAGACACAGTACTGCTGGCCTTTGCCGATAAAGGGCTTGGGGCTCCGCCTCAGTGGCTGCAGGCCCCAGGCAGTTAGGTCTGTGCTGAGAAAGGTGAGTCTGCTGTGCCAAGGAGGAGGGAGGTCTGGGGGAGGGGAGTGCTGAGAGATCAAATGATCGTTTCTCACCTTCCCCAAACAAGTCCCTGGGTGACCCGAGACCAAGGTTTTCACCTCCTGCGATGTTCCCCGTTGTTTAGAAAGTCTCTCCGTTGTTTCCCTGGCTTCAGAAGTTCTTCCACTCATCAACTCAGAACTTTATCTCTTCCACAGCTCGGAAACTGTGTGTGCTAGTCACCATCTTGGCTCCGCCCCCCCAAGACTTCTCCTCTTTTCATTTAAAGAATATCCTCTGTGGTTTGGGTGGGGCAAATATATTTGACAGCATTTTACTCTTATGCTTTGGAGTATTTGTAAAGTAGATTAAATGCCTTGTAATATCATCCAGTTTATTTCTTAACTAGAGCTGTATTATAATTAAAGGGAAGATATCAGATAAAATACAAATATATTGGACAAAGTGATGATTCCTACCTGGGGTAAGACACAAGTGTTTGTTGGGAAACTTAATTAGGCTAGATGTAATTGAAAACTTATAAATAGTTTATTTTAAATTTTTTGTTTTATTATTTTGTGTACCTTGGTTATGTAACAAAATTTTTTTGGAAAGTCAAGCAATGCGTGGGGAAGCTATTTCAAAAGCACTTATCATAAAATCGTACTGATGAAATTGCTTAGCTGTTTTATCCACCACTTACGATTTTCTAACAAACAGTAATTTTTCACCTCCAACATTGGACTCAAGCTCTGGCTAACATTAAGTGCTAAACAAAAGCTGGTTGCTTAAAATAATCTATTGAAAGGAAGTTAACATGACATTATAGAATTAAGACTGTACTTATCCTAAATTTCTTTTTGATCATATTGCACAGAAACAAAATGTAAGGCTGACCATCTCAGTATAGACTTAGAACTATATTATTCATACCTTTAGAATCATAACTAAATGCATTCTTATTAAAAATGACAAAATCAACCATTCTATGAGCCTATCTCACAACCCACAACTTATAGTTATAAACTGGTCTTCTGTAAAGGCAAATTTACAGAGAAATATTTTAATGAATCTATATAGTTTTAAAGAGTAGTATAGATTCCAAATATTGATAAAAGCAAAATTTATCAATAGTGAGGTGGGTTTAGTTCACAAAAATTTAAGTTATCTTTAGCTGAAGACACAATCAATTAAAATGAATTATTTGAAAAGACAGGTACAACATTTTTCCAGTTATATTGAAATGTAAATGAATAGTACAGTTAATATGACAAATATGAACAGACATTTACATATTAGTTGTTAGTATATATTAAACTATTGACTCAATTTAACAGTTTTGTAAATGTAAGGTTTAAATAATTTAGAATGCAGTAATTTTAATTTGTAATACTATATTTGACCTAGTAGCAAGTGACCTCCAATGTGTATTGTCACTTACATGCACAAATAAGGCAATCATAGGTCATCTCTGTGAATTTTACAGAAAAAAAAAACAGATCAATAAAGAAAACATAATTTTCATCCTCACTGGGTATACAGTAAGAAATAAATATCCATAATAAGAGGTAAGAGATACAAATAATATAGACTTCATGGAGGAAGGGATCAGTCATCTACACAAAACAAAAATTTGGTGATAGGGGGACAGTGAGAGTTGTGAGTAAAGGATGCTTTTAAGTTAGGCTGTGAGTGATACTTGAATAAAAATAAAGGGTGACAACCAGGATAGACATTCAATGAGTTTGGATCTTGAGATGTAGCTGGGTGGTAGAGTGCTTACTCCACATGCATAATGCAGCCAGCTTTATCTTTTGCATCTTTTCTATACCCCCAAATTTTCTGCTACCAAGAAATAGATAGGAATACAGAAAAAGGGTGAAAGGGTTTATAAGAAGATACAAAGTCCCCTTCCCTCTGATCCTAGTCTATCAGGTCTCTTCAGGACTGGCTACACTGTCCTCTTCTGTGTCCTGATAAGGCTGCTCCCCACTCAGAGAGAGGTGATCAAAGAGCAGGCCAATCAGATTATGTCTGAGACAGCCCCTGTCCCCATTACTATGGAGGCCACTTGGACACTGAACTGCCATAGGCTACCTCTGTGCAGGGATTCCAGACTTTGGGAAAGAGGGAGGGTAGGATTGGAAGAGAAGAAGGGAGGAAGGTACAGGGGGGATACAAAGTGAATAAACTGTAATTAATAAAAATTAAAATAATTAAATAAAAAACAGAAAAAAGGAGTACATTTAAGATGTAGAGATCAATTCTGCTGATTGAAACATTGTGGCATACATTGAAAAATTGTTGGCTGACTGGAAGAAAGGCAAGCATGAACTAGTCAATATCTAGCAATGTAAACAGGCTTCAAATTGAGAGTACTTGAATTATTCCCTTTCTTTTAGTTATACTGAATTTAGAGTAATTGATATGTCATCAGTTTGGAAATGTGTATCAGGTAACTGCACATTTGCAACTGTAAGTTATGAAGGAAGTTAAGGGTTAATGAAAATATAAATTCGGAAGTACCCAAAATGCATTTGATATTTGAAGTCATTTGAACAAAATTTTGGAGTAATAATACAGGCATCAGAATTCTCCACTGGACTCTTTAAAACTGTAAATTGACAGATAGGTCCCAAACCCTGGTTTTCTAAGTTGGGTTCTGAGAGTTTGAATCTTTAGTAAATTCTTAGTTGATTTTTTTTTAATTTTATTTTTCTTTTTAGTTACATTTTGTTAACTCTGTGTCCCAGCTGTATCCTGCTCCCCCATTCCCTCCCCAACCCCACACTCCCTCCCTGGTCTCTACCCTGCCCCTTTCCACGTCAACTGATAGGGGAGGACCTCCTCCCCTTTCATTTGACCCTGTTTTATCAGGTATCTTGAGGACTGGCTGCAAAGTCCTCCTCTGTGGCCTAACAGGACTGCTCCTCCCCTGGGGGGGTGGGGAGGTCAAAGAGCCTGCCCTTGAGATACTGTTAGAAATAGTCCTTGTTCCCCTTACTTTGGAAAACTACTTGGTTACTGAGCTACCACGGGCCACATCTGAGCAGAAGTTCTAGGTTATATCCATAGATGGTCCTTGGTTGAGTGTCAGTCTCAGAAAAAAACCTGTGCCTGGATATATTTGGTCCTTGTAGAGCTCCTATCCTTTCCATATCATACTAACTCCCCTTCTTTCATATGATTCCCTGCACTCTGCCGAGGGTTTGGTTATGAGTCTTAGTGTCTGCTTTGAAAAACTGCTAGTTAGTCTTTCAGATGCGTTTTGCGGTAGACTCCTGTCATACGTTCAATGCACATCCCATTTGTCTTTCTAAATGAGGAGTGATCATCTTCGCCCTTGTCCATTTTCTTGATTATCTTCTGTAAGTGTGTAGATTTCATTATATTTATCATATCTTGTAGGTCTATATAAGCGAATATATACCATGTTTGTCTTTCTCCTTCTGGGATACTTCACTCAGAATGATCTTTTCTAGATCCCACCATTTGCCTGCAAATTTCATGATTTCCTCCTTTTTGATTGTTGAGTAGTATTCCATTGTGTAAAAATACCACAATTTCTGTATCCATTCCTCCGTTGATGGATTGATTTTTATACTACTGAGTCAGGAGTACACACTGTCCCGGACGAATAAATTTACTTAAAAACAATGTCAGTTTGACTTACCCCTAACATATGATCTGTACAAATGTCAATATATTTTTCTGTGTAGTTAACTGAGAAAATAGAAATTATATTTATATCTCCCTAATTTTGTTAGAAACTATTATGCCTTTGCCTTCCATAATTGAGACTACAATAGCCCAAGAATAAACTGTAAAATACATTTGTGTATATTTTAAAAGAAAATATTCTTCATTACCCTCTAAGCTATTTTGCAAAACATTTCTAAATTATTTTCACAGACTTTATAGCCCCAAAGGTGTCACTTTTTTGGCAGCCAAATATTTATTTGAGACTTCTGTCCCATATGGGCAATGGCTCTAAAAGCATTTAACTTTTACTGTAAGTCTTACTATACATTATTTAATCCTTTAGTCTGTAAGTGGCTATTTATAGAATTAGACAAATTCTGAAAGCTCTGATAAAAGTATTGTTGCATCAAAATTTATGATAATCTGTAAAAGGTACATGGAACCTACAACCTCAGCTTGGTGTACATGTGGAACAGATTCACTAAGGATATATAAAGAGTAGGAATTATTAAGCAACTAGCATTTGCAATGTTGTTTTTGATACACAGGTTTATGCATATAAACATTCACTAATGACAAATAATATTAATTACAAAAATCCAATAAAAACCTACCCTGAGTAGATTTCTCCACTTCTTTCCTGTTTCTGCTCTGGCTATTGTAATTCCTCCTCAGCTCTTGATTATACTCATGCAGAGTTTCCCTGGAATTAAATGACTGCCTTGGTTTTCTCCCATCTTCACTCTCATCAGAAGAACTGGTATAAGCTAGATCCATTTCATGCTTGACTTTGGACAGAGGTTGATAAGGTTTGCAGTCTGTTTGTTCCATCTCTGATTAAGCCAGCTCAGTTTCATGAAAAATAGGTAAGGAAGTTCTTTAATGAAAACAGTCCTGGAAGAGAGTGAAAAGCATGAGCCTTTTTAGATTTGTCCTTTTGCAAGGAAACACATTTGGCAGAATCACAATTGGCCTGCTAATACTATCAAAGGAGTAAAGCAAAAGACAAAATGGATGACATGAAGCTAGCCAGAGGCAATAATAACACTCTGTGCTACATGCATACATTGTCAAGAATTTAGGATGAAGGTAGACATTGCAGCATCAGAAAATTCTCAAAGTAAAAGAAGGAGAGCTTACAAAAAATGTTTGTACTGAAATGCAAACAAAGGGCAATTCTACTGTGGTATGAGAGTGTGGTTTTAATGTTAAAGACAGTGGTTAGATTAGAAAACATTATGAGATCTGTAAGTAGTCAGGAGTATAAATATTAAACTAGCACACCTCACATTTGAAATGAAACTAGTGAGAAAAATAGATTCGCAAAGAATAATTCTTTGCCTGTGGTTCAATATTACTTTTAAGTCTTGGGCTCTGAGGATGGAAAGGTTCTGGAATGTGGAGAGGCAGCTTCCAAATTACATGAAATAAAGTGTTCTTGAGGAGACTGAGCTTCTTGTATTCACATTGTAGCTTTTGAGACTCAGGCCTGCAGAGCATTTTTAATGACTTAGGTGGTGGTAAATTATTGTTTTTCATAGTACTGAGAGGATGTAAACAACATTCTACTGACTATACTGGTATAGAAACAGCAGGATCTAAATTGGGTTTAGAAACAGCAATATTAAGCTTCATGATAAATCACTGAAGCCTCCCCCCTCCAAAAGCTGAGCTAGATGCTGAAGCTCTTAGGGCTAGTAAAGACCTTAGATGCCCTACTTATCATAGACAGTTTGATATTAAGTTCCCTTAAAGATGCCAATGTCTCTGGAACATTACAATCACTGTTTAAAGAAACACTAATTTCTTTACATTTATTTTACTATCACTTTTGTCTATTGTCATAAATCTGCAACTTGTTTCTTTTGTTTAAAGCTTAAACATTTAGTTTGAAATCAAATATCGATTCCTTTTTTTAATTACTTCATCCAGTTTGTTTATTTGTATTTATTTATTTATTTATTTATTTATTTATTTTTATGTGCATTAGTGTGAAGCTCAGATCACTTAGAACTGGAATTACAGACAGTTATGAGCTGCCATGTTGTGCTGGGAATTGAACCCAGGTCCTTTGAAAGAACATACAGTACTCCTTATAACTGAGCCATCTCTCCAGCCCGGTTTATTTGTATTTTTTAGACAGGATTTCCTAATAGTGTGGAACTTATTATATATTCCAGGCTGGCCTCAACTGTACTGATTCTGTGCTCTAGTCTCTCAAGTATCAAGGTTCCTGGTATGTACAGCCAACCTTGGCTTAAACAGGAATTTTTGAGGCAGGGCCTTGCTGTATAACCCAAACTCATCTCAAATTTATGATCCTCCTTCCTTAACATTGCAAGGACTGATATTACTTCTTCTGCACTTCAAGAATGGATATACCATATAATTTTTAGAGAAACTTATTGATATGTAAACTATGCTTCCTATATCATATACAGTATCTCACAGCTTGGAATCCTCATGGCATTTATGGTAAGCATATAGAAAACAGAAATCCGTCAATAAGTTTGTGGGTGACTGATGCTAAGTGGTTCATTCTACTTTGTAATATGAATAAAGCTTTACATGTTGAAGATTTAGTTAACCAAATGTTAAGTCTCTCGAAAGAAAGACTTGAACCTTAAAAACTTCATAGTTTCAATACTATTTATTTTTTTGCTTAGACTCATACATTTTAGAAACTACTTAATATCTAAATATATAAAATTTATAAACATTCTAGGATATACCTAGGTTTCTTTGGCTTAACATCAGAGATGAGCATCCTGAGAGAGAAGACAGATACAGTGGATTTTTACTTCTTTTATTATTTGTGATTAATATAATTATATAATTTCTTCATTCCCTTTCCTTCCTTTGAGTCTTTCCATATAAGGCTTATTTCCTTCAAATTAATGGTCTCTGTATTTCATTATTTGTTATTGCATGCATATATATCTAACTGGCTGCTTGGTATTTCCATATAGTTATCTAGAATGTCTTCTGAAGCTTGGTAGGTTCAAAAATGGACTTCTGTTTGTCACTTTTCCAGATGTACTCAAGAAATTAAAGCCATTCTTGCTTCCTATGATCTTGTATATATTACATGCAGTCTGTTAGCTAGTGAATTTGTGTCATCTTGGAAAAAAAATACAAAATCTAAACATATTCATCTACTTCCTCAGTACTACTTGAGATGAAACGATTTTCAAGCTAGAGTACTGTAGTTTTTCTCCTAATGGTCGTCATGTTTAAACCATTGTAGTCTGACAGCATCATTTTTTTTTACCATAGTCAGAGTGGAAGTTGTAATATATAAGTGTGATGGTTTGAATAAGAATGGCCCCATAAACTCATAGATTTGAATTCCTGGTCACTAGTGAGTGGCAATATTAAGAGATGTGCCCTTGCTGGAGTAGATGTGGCCTCATTTGAAGAAGGGTAGGCTTTGGGATTTCAAAGGCCTAGCCAGTCTGAGTGTTTCTAGCTCTTCTTGCTCATCTGGTTGTAGAACTCTCAGCTCCTTCTCCAGCACAATATCTGTCTGTGTACTGTCATGATTCTCAGCATGACAGTAATAAACTAAATGTCTGAAAGTATAAACTATCCCATATTAAATGTTTTCCTTTTATAAGAGTTACTATTGTTATGGTGTCTCTTCAAAGCAATAGAACAATAACTGAGATAATAAAATTTCCATGCTATCAGTAATGGTGTCCTATACTCTAAAATAAAAGACAGAAAGTCCTTAGCTTAATCTTTTGAGACTCATCTCCTCATGTTTTCTTGCTGTTCATGAACTGTACCTGTCTTAGTATTCTGTTTCTGAAAACAGTATGAATTTTCCTACATCAGGCTAACCTGACACTGAAAAACTACCCCAGATGGCACTACTCATTGTTCTTTTTGTCTTTCAAAGAATTCTAACAAACACCATTATCAACACTTTGCTAATTTTTCATTGTCTGCTCAACATGAGTAGACATTATCTGTTGTATTTGTTGCTGTATGTCTTTGAATAAAGGTATGTAGTAAAGAATCAATCAAAACATTTTTAAATCAGTGAATAAATGATCACTGAGTGATTGGAGAGAATGTAGGAATGAATAAATCATAGACTGTCTCTAGTGAACTCACAACTCAAGGTCGCTAAATGAAGAACTCTGGAATGAAGTTAAAATGAAGTGGCTTTATGACAAATAAAGTAGTGCTTTCCCAAAAAGGTGAAGATATTGTGAAAAGATTCCACTTATTTTCAATTATTTGACTACCACCAACAGTGTTACTGCCATGAACACTGAAAGTCTGTTGAAGCCAAATGTTATCAAGCCTATTTTATTTTATTTTTGTTCCTATGACATATTTTTTAGAAGTTCTACAGTTGTCTAATTTTCAGGCTTTAAATTTGCTTTAAGCAGTACAAAATGAGAGTTGTACCAGAAATGTAATTCCCGGCTATGTTGGCTAGTTTTATGTCAACTTGACAAAACCTAGAGTCATCTGAGAAGAGGGAGACTGGAAGAGGCCATCTTCTAAACAAACAGGACTCTTAGTAGGGGGAGAGAAAGAGCAACCCACCAACAAAAAATTCCACCCAGAATTTACCCTACCTACAGGATGTGCAGGGATAAAGATAGAGCAGAGATTGAGTCAATGTGGAACCAATGCTTTGCTCAATGAGACCTACTTCATGGGAGAGAGCCAGCCACTGACACTATTAAAGATATTCTGTTATGCTAACACACAGGATCCTAATTCTGAGAGGCTCCACTCAGAAGTATACACAGCCAAACATTGGGCCAAGTGCACGGAGTTTTGTGGAAAAAAAAATGTGTGTGGGGGAGGACAGATAGAAGGACCTGGAAGTGACCGGAGCTTCACAAGAAGATCAAGTGTTACAGATAACCTGGGACCAGAGGTGCTTGCAGAGACTGAAGCACCAACCAAAGATCATTCATAGACTAAACCTAAGAACTCTACTCATATATGCCCAATGGGCAGCTTAGCCTCCATGTGGATCCCTTAGAAAAGGTATCAGTGCCTGTCTCTGACATGGTTTCTGTTGCATGTTTCTCATCACTTCCCTCTAGCAGAGCTGTCCTGCCAGGACACTGTGAAAGAATATGTACATAGTCCTTGTGTGACTGGTTGTGGTGGTGTGGGTTTGGCAGAGAGTCCACTTCTCTGAGGGGCAGGGGAGAGGAAATAAGGAGATGAGGGAGAGACTGAGAGGAAGGATTGGGAGGAGAGGCCTGAGGGGCCTAAGCTTGAGATGTAAAGAGAATAACTAAATTTAAAAAAAAGAAAGAAAGAAAAAAGCACTGTGGCAGATTCTGGTAATCCATCACTTGGGAAGGCAGAAGCAAGGAGATTTCTGTGATTTTGAAGCCAGCCTGACCTTAAAAATCCAGGACACTAAGGCTACACAAACACTGTCTTGGGACAAAAAAATAAGAATAAGAAAATGCATTTATAAGATCAGACTGTAAAGAGTTAAGCCTGTTTACAGGCTTTTTCTTATTCAGTGATTATTTGAGGAGGAACCAGCCATTCTGTGTGGAGATACCATTTAGGAATGAAGACTGAGCAAACAAGGTGAAGTAGTCCATTAAACTATAGCCGCCCCTTGGCTTCATTATCATCTCCACCTTCAGGTTTCCACTCTTTTTGCAACCCTGTCTTGAATGCCTTAGAAGATGAACTGTGATATGTAAGTAATACTTATGGAAAATAAAGTGATATATAAGTGTAAGGGAAATATACTCTTTCCTCCAAAAGATCTGTTTGGTTATGATGTTTCATCACAGCCGTAGAAACTCTAATATACAGAAACATTTTTTTTTAAAGCAAGGATTGGAATTTCACAATCCTCCTATGGAAAAAAAATCAATAAAATTCATTTAATTTGATGTCTACCAACATAAACTGTTATATATAATTTTTGTTGTTGTTCATTATAGAATGAGACTTTAAGAATTTGGAGATGGAGCACTATTTTACACATAAGGTACTGACTGGACAACTATCAAATACTTGATAGACAAAAAGAACTTGATAAAAAATGTTTCCCATTAATCATCCATTGATTAGGAATCTGTACTTATCAAACAGACATTCAAATAAAATATAGGAAATTAAAAATAACTGAAATGTCTCATTTCTAATGTCTAATAGTATATTAGGGCAACTATATTTATTATACAATAATTACCTTTACTTTTATGTACAGAAATTTTGACATTTTTCTTATGTTCAATGTATTTATTTGAAATACACACATGAGAAATTGTATATATACATATATTTATAAATGAGAAATAGAGAGAAAGCAACACAGAAAAACAGATTTTATATAGTTGTTATGAACCATTTTCAAAGTTCAAATTGCAGCAATTCCCACCTACAAATCAGCTAGGAATAAGGAATGTCACACCTATTCAATGATTTTTTTTTTTTTGAGGATCCTTGAAACCAATCATCCTTTAAAGCATGTATAATACCAGTAAAAGCTCCTTGACCCCTCCAACACACATTTTTGTTCTAAATATTGTCAATTAATCTAGGAAAAATAAAGTTTAGTTTTTTTTAATAAGATGGATACATAAAATTGTGTGGGCCAAGACTTTGAAAATATGTAATTGTGATTTTTATCAAAACTCAAAAATCGCACCTCAAATTCATTGAAAAGAATGCTTTTATAAAAAATTTAAAAGCTCCAATTTTTTTTTCATTTTTTTGAATTTTATTTTTTTTCTTATCAGTTACATTTTATTAACTCTGTATCCCAGCCGTGTCCCAATCCCTCATTCCCTCCCAGTCCCTCCCTCCCTCCTTCCCTCCCTCCCTCATCTTCACCATGCCCCTTGCCAAATTTAACATTTGGAAAAAGAGTGACATTTGAAATGCAACAGGGTTTGAAAGTGCAGTAATTCCAAAAAGACATTGATACAAATGTATCATGGAAGAAAGATTCATTCCTTTCCTCTTTATGTGCCTCTATTTGTTTGGTTGTATTCTCCTGTATTTCTTTGAGAGATTGTTTCATTTCCTCTTTATGTTCCTTTAATAACTGGGTAAGCATACCAATAAACTAAGGTCAGATAGTAGGGGAGGAGGACCTCCCCTACTAGTGAACTAGGAAAAGGGCATAAGGGGAGAAGAAGGAGGGAGGGTAGGACTGGGAGAAGAGGAAGAGGGCTACAGCCAGGATACAAAGTGAATAATCTGTAACAAATAAATAATAAATAAATAATTTAAAAGTTACATTCCTAATTGCTTCACTGCCTTTTTCATGCAGTGACCAATTTACAATTCATTAAGTCCAATGTTAGGTCAATGTTATTTAGATATAATGAAGAGTGCTAAATTCTAATCACTAGTCTATATTTTCAGTGGAACAACTGGGAGTGATGTTTAGGAAACTGCATCCATTCTCTAAGAGGCTTGTTCCTCTAAATATGAAGTGAAGACATTGGATTACCTCAGAAATCTCTTCTAGTTCTAAAATCTCCTGTTTGTCTTTGAAATGATGGAAAAGCTGAGTTTGATTTGACAAAAAATCAAAGCCATGTTTGCATTGTTAATCATTCCCTCTCTTCTCCCTTTTGTCTGCATCTTCTCCCAGAACTGCAATTACACACTCCAATGTACTATAGAATATTGGAATAAAAATACTAGTTTTGCAGGGTCAAATGAAAGGGGAGGAGGTTCTCCCCAATCAGTGAAGACTTGGAAAGGGTCAGGGAGGAGATGAGGGAGGGAGGGTGGGATTGAGAGGGAATGAGGGAGAGGGATACAGCTGGGATACAAAATTAATAAACTATAACTAATAATAATAAAATAAATAAATAAATAAATAAATAAATAAATAAATAGACAAATAAATAAAAGTTAAAAAATACTAGTTTTGGATTCATGCATCTTTGTACATATGCATGAATTAATAATCACTTCACTTCCTCTATTACTTTATTTTGTTTCTATGTCTCATTCCATTTAAATTATTCCTTTTGATATTATAATATCAATATATCATTTCCCACTTTGCTTTTTTCTCTCTCACCAAACCTTACAATAACCCTACCCCAAGCTCTTTTTAAAATGGTTGGCCTCTTTTTTCACTCTTATTACATGTATATATATTTAGATGTGTCTACACATATATTCATATATATGTAGATGTGTCTATATACATATATTCATATATATATATATATATATAAACATACACTGCTTAGTCTGTATAATGTTAATTGTATATATGTTTTTGCATACATTGGCCTCTCACGATGAAAACTTTCTCATTTATTCACAATGCATATCGTCTGATTATACTCATATACCTATTTATAAATTCAAACCTTAATCAAGAAGTCACAGTTCAATTGAGAAAACAAGTAAAGGAGACATAGAACATTGCCTAAGGTTAGCAAGTCTTTCATTCACACAGCACATACTGGGAACGAAATCACATAATACTGAGGGAATAGATAGCAAGGGATATTGAACTCTGCAAATGTTCCAATAAAGTTTTCAATAAAGTCCTCCTACATTATTTTAGCTTGACAGATTTACATTGTGAAACTCTGATTCTTCTCTACCTTTCTTTTTCTTAAGGAATCATTGAAATGAGGAAGTGTTGTGGAGGCTATCTATTACAGTAGCATAGTTACGAATTCATTAAAAAAAAATGGAGGAGAAATCTCCCTCATAATATTACTATCTAGAAAGGTGACTCCAGTCTTTCTGGTTCATTTTCTTGACTTTGTTGTTTCTCCTTTCCCTTTTGACACATTTTTACTTATTTTATACAATTTTATGATAATAACTTTAAATATCTCTGCAAAGTAGATGCACCATGATTTGCATGTACATTTCCTATTGGATATTTTCATTTCTCCCTCCCCACTTATGAATATTATAACTGAAGCAATATAAAGACCAGTGAACATTATTGTTTTGCTAGGGTAGAGTCTACGAACATATATTAATGAGCAAAAATTCTTGAATATTTTGTTGTTTGGAAAATTATAATATATGATGCCATGAGCAATGTGTGAGACATTCTTTTCACTGTAACCTGGTCAATTTGTATTGCTTTGTATTTAACTTTTTTCAAGACAGGATTTCTCTGTGTAGCCTTGGTTGTCCAGGACTTTCTTTGTAGACGAGGCTGACTTCAACCTCACAGAGATCCTCCTACCTCTGCCTCCCTGAGTGTTGGGATTACAGGTGTGTGCCACCACCCCCAGTGAATATTTTTTAAATATGTATTTAAATAAGTAAATTAAGAGTGCCATCTTTTTGTTTGCATTTGCTTGATGAGTGAGATTGCACAATTTATAATTCTGTTTCTTCTCCTGTGTGAGCTCTTTAGAGCTTTTGCATTTATCTACTGGGAAGTTTTCTTATATTAAAAAGGACATTAACTTTTATTTATGCCGTGCAACAGATAGCATGACCTTCTATCTTGAATATTTGCTGCATCTAAATTTCACAATGTATTTGTTAGCATTTTAATTTTATGGTGTTTTCAAAAGAATGGCATGAGGAAAACATGAGCAAGGAGTAGACATAGTTACTTTTGAAAAACATGTCAAACTTAATAAAGGAAGAAAAATAATCTCAAAACAAATTTGGTAATATATGATTGATAAGTGGCTGTTTAATTGACTTCATTTAGTTATTCACAAAATGAACTCAATTTTGGTTGAATTCTATCATTAAAATAGTCATTTTCTGTGTGGTGATGGCCAATATACATACAGAAAGCCAACTATTTTGATTTTGTTGTAGAATTTGCCATTTTTTTCTCGTCTAATGAGCACAACAAATTGTTTTAGCAAATAAAAAAGAAATAATTTCAAATTTTAGGATATGATATTTCAAATGGGTCTTCTTATATAGAAAGTGATGGATTTTTAAAGAACTGCTTTTGTGGTATACAGGGATTTTATTATTCCAAAGAGTTGATATTCTAAGTTTGATGTGAATTATATTTACTATATTTTTCATATTTATTCAGTTAATTATTAAGTTAGAATTTAAAAATATTACAATGAAATAATGCACAGTAACACCTGAAAACACATTCTCCAAAAACTCATCTGAGTCATTTTTGAGAACAGCTGCAGCAGATATTGTCATGGAGCCTTGACAGGCTATCTCTTTAGGTCATTTTGAAAGAGACAATCTGAAGCTATGCAATTTTATAACTAAATAGTGATATCACATCTCTTTTTGGACCTTCTTAGTCTTTCTTACTGTTTGTATTTTAATAGTTTTTCTCTTTTCTTTTGTTGAAACCACTATTTGGATAGGCATTAATATTCTTTATAAGAAACAAGTGGAAAGAGAAAAGACTTATTAAATAGGAAAAACTCCACAAAGAAATTCTAAATACCTGCTTTGGAAACAGAAGGCTTAATGCAATATAGTGTTCTCCATTGTAGTTAAGATAATCCTGACCTTGAATTTATATACATACACATATCAAATATTTGAATATAATGTCTTTGGACTGACACTATTTTATGATTTTGAATTTTTCTTACTCTATAATGCACCATTAGAGGGAAGGCATGAGTGTCATACATCTCAAAATGAGTTCCCAAAATATCATTAATGAAGATCTTTTTTGGTAATTGTGTAAGCAAGTTGCACATTTCTGTTTCTTAGTAATTTACAAGTGATAATTCATCTTTGAGTTGCAGTTACATTTATCTCTATCACTTCATATGTTTTGGAACTTTAATAATGCCCTAAAGTAATTCCAAATTATCTGACTCTTATTTCTTTCTTATATCTTCTGTGGTAGATTATGCAGATTGTCTAAGAACTTAATAAGGAGAGCAAACTAAAAGAAAACTGAAGGTAACTCAATATGTAAAAGCTTCTTTTTTTTTCCTTGGAGAAAAACAATAGCTGCTTATTTCCCCAAGTAAACAATTATATTCAATTCATTTCCTTATAATGAAATCCACTGAGATGTTGTAAATTTCAAAGTAATTTTAGCATTAACATACTTATCCAAAATGTAGCGTCAAACTTAATATAGTATATTCAAAAGTAATAGATTTTAAATGTGGTGTTATATAATTGGAGATACCACTTCCATCCATAATTTACAAATAAGCGGTTTTAATCAACACTCTCTTATTGCTGTCAGTCTTCAGCATTAGTTTAGTAAAATTGGCACTTTATTAGTAACTCTCTTGAATTTCATCTGTAACAATTGGAAGGAGTAACATGTTCACTACTTGCCACTATAATCTCATTTGCAATATGCTAATCATTAGACTGTAAAGGATCTAATCAAATTAACATAACATATGCTCCAAAATATAGACTCTTTAGAGGTGGATACACAGGTTAATTCTGATCTCTGTGATTTATAAAAAGGAGTTTACTGCATTGGGCAATGACAAGTAAGTCAAAACTGATAAGATAATATTGTAAAAGTCCCCATAAAATAGTCTTTAAATGTAAGGTCTAATGTCCTTCTCTCTATATTAAAAAAAAATACCTAACCAATACAAGTAGGCAATTAATTATTTCAGTGTTGAAAATATATTGTTACATGATATGTTTGCCTCTACAGTTGAGCTATTTTTTTCCTTCTAACTTTTGTTTTGTGACATTTTGACTTCAATGTTACGATTTTTTTGTTCTGTTTTATATACTAAATGTATTAAAATTTTCTGTTATAATTTCATTAAATAAAATTTCATATAGTGTGTTTCTATACATATATACATATACATATGTGTGTGTGTTTAATACCCACGTTTGTTATCATGAAGCATCATGAATCTAACATGAACATTGTAAATTAGAATGTTTAATGCACGCTTTCAAGCTGATACAGTTAGTGAGGTTAGAATTCTGTTCTGACTGTTCTAGCTCCAGATTATTCTTCCTCTCTTTGTTAAAGTGGGTAACAGAGTTTTGGAAGTGTCAAAGGGAGTCACTGGTTCCCAATGGAACTTAGGCAAGATTTTCAGCTTAGAAAGTGATTAGTTAACTTCTGGAAACTGTTAAAGGTGAAAGTTATTTGATATTGCTTATGAAACAATGATTTTACACTTTTTGAACAAAATAGCATAAAGGTATTCAGAAAGAAGCAATCTAAATCTGAATGGTAACATTTTAAGATGATGTGGATAAAATCATTAATGCAAGAAATCCAGGTTATATAGTTATCAGGTGTCTGTCTACAATACCACCTCCTACGCATGCCCAAATAAATGAGGGCTAGAACTTCCTGTGTCTATGGGCTTGTCTATTCTGAGTACTTTCTATTAATAGTGTGATATGGTATGTGGCAGTTGTATGTGCTTATATTTGCACATGCATACACATGTACAGGAGTGTACTTGTACATGTATGTACATGTGCTGGTGGAAGTCATAGTACAAAGCACTGTTAGGTCAATGTAAATCTGATATAAACCCATGTACTATATCAGGCAACAGAACAAGAAAATTTGAACACAGGGAACTTCCCAGAGACTCATACTCCAACCAAGGACTATCTGTGGAGATAACCTAGAACCCTGACAATGCAACCACTTCTGATGAGAACTGATAGACTAAGATGAGAAAGGAGAGGAGGACCTCCCCTATCAGTGGACTTGGGGAGGGGCATGCATGCAGAAAGCTGGGAGGGTTGGACCGGGAGGGGAGGAGGGAGGGGCTTATGGGGGGATACAAAATGAATAAAGTGTAATTAATAAAAGTTAAATAAAAAATTAAAAAAGAAAGAAAAATGTTATACTTTCTATCAACAATTACACATTATGAACATATATAGGCAGAACTGCAATTTTCATCTTTCTAAGTTTCCTTGATGAAGAGCTCTATAAGAAGAGTACCATACCTGGTACTAGAAACCTAGCTAACTACTCGGTAGTAGTGGCACCATATTGACTGGTGTAGAACCTACAATCACTAATTTCCTAAGTTGCAAAACCCTATCAATAATCTCTAAACATCTTTCCCTTTACTCACTAGTAATTATAGCCCTCACCCTTGATCACTCCTTTTTACACATGTTTTAGGACTCAAACTTAGTTCCTTAAGCAATAATGACAAGCACTTTACCATAAATACTATCTTTCTAGCCCTAATGTGTGGTCTTTTGCATCTGGATTCTTTTACAATACTTTCATAATACTCTTATGCCTCATTAATGTTGTAATGCATATAAGCAAATAATGTCCTTATTCTTGAAATATATAATACTTTGAAATGTTTTTCTCTCCTCTCTTTTGCCTTCTGTTCATATATTGGTATGTATGATACAGTGTACAATTGCCTGAGCTAATGGGACTTTGTTCAATATTCTGATTTCTTTCTTTTTTTTAGATTAGATAATTTGATATATCTATTTATCTGTCATTAACTGATTATCTTTCATTATTTTGAATATTTTCTGAATTTATCTAATGAGTTCTTCATTGAAATTCTGCTTTTTAGCCATAGAATTTTCAGCTACTTCTTTTTAGTTTTTATATTATTCTAAAAACACATTTATTTTGTCATTTTTCCATGAATTACATATTAATCATCATTTTGAATCCTTGTTTGTTAACTTCAGTGTTTGAGATATTTAAATATAAGCATGTTAACTATTTTTGCTGTTTATATTGAAAGTGATCCAAAATTCATTGTTGTGATTTGAATAAGACTAACCGCTCTGAAACCATAAGCCTCAAATTAAATACTTTCTTTATAAGTTGCTTTGCTCATGGTAGTTAATCACAGCAGTGAGTGTCTTAATGTTATGGGAAAATAATAGAATACAATATTAAATGGAAAATAGGAACAGACAACAAGAGTTAAAGTTATTAATATGAATTTCATGCAAAGAGAAGAATAACTTTCTATATAAATAATTTTCTACAATCAATTTCTCTTGTATCATCATGGAAAACAATATCTATTAACATACAGACAAGATTATTTCTCTAAAATAATTAAAAGATTGAATGGGCACATACAAGATTACCTTTTTGTGATAATGTATTATTTTTAAATGCTTATATTTTTCCCATTCTATACATTATAGTTATATTATATTTTTGTCAAAATGTCAGTAATATATTTTAAGTGAAAATTTTCTAAATTCACATTTCTTCTCATATTTATATCATACCCATATAGATGTCTATATGTTCAGAGTGCTATATCTTAAAAACATCCAGTGTCCAAGGAACTTTAGTTCTTTTCAAACTCAAAATTCACATATAAGTATTATCATTTTAATGGATAACATTTTTCTGCCATAATAATTTATTATCACCCCCATGTCCAAAAGAAAATACAGAGGTTCAGATGTTTGCCAAAGGTCACATAGCACAATGGTAGTAGAATGTGGCTGTAGGTGTCCTTATTTTGCAACTAATGCTCTTTTTACCACATATATCCTACCACAAAGTGTATCAAACTGGTTGTACTGCTTCTTTATCAGCCAATCTACTTAAACTCACATGAATTAAATTTCTTTCAATCAGTTAAATATAATATCCATTTTATTTGTTTAGCTGTATGCAAAACCCAAGTGCAGGAAAGAGGCACTCAGATAAAATAACAGGGAGGAAGCAGGAGAATTTTGTGACATATGGTATGCTTGCTGGTGAAATAAAAGGTATGTTTCATGCCAGCATTTTTGTCTGCAAAGTGTCTTTCATTTCACTAAGAGGTATATTCCATGCCAAGAAATGCACAACCTCAAAGTCTTTCCTTCTGAAGCCTAAACCCATGAGAGGATAGACTTGGCATGACTTGATGGAACATTTAATACAATATGTTTGACCCATTTGTGGGTACACACTATCCATATTATCTACTGTACAGAAGGACTATGAGTTGTCATCGGGGTCTCTATCAGTTCTGAGACACACAGAAATATCTTGGGTTTACCCTTGTCAATATAATATGCTTTAAAAAAAGAAACTCAGCACATGAAAATAACATAGGAAAAGAGAGGATATAAGAGGAAACATGTGTACTAAACTCATAGAAAAGCAGCAATATGGTACTTTTTGTAGATTAGCATAATTTATTTCAAGGATATAAACTTTCTAAATGGCTCCTAGTTTAGCCCAAGGAATTAAGTTTTTGTATCTGAGTCTACCATGTATGGGTTAGGGAAAGTGATTTCTAGTGAGCAGGGAACCAAGGTACTTTTGAATAAATTATTTCTGTAGAATTTTTAAGAAAATATCATTTTAATTTTAGTACTGCAATCCCTCAAAACATACTCTCAGGGTAAAATTATCAACTAAGTATAAAGAAACTCATATTTAAGGAGGGAGTGTATTGACTAAAACAAGGCCATTTCCCAGAAATATATCTGTCATTTTGAATGACTTGGTCCTCTAGACACTGTAGCCATTTTTCTTTTGATTCAGTAAATCTTATCTTAAGTGAGACTACTCCTTTTCACAGTTCACTCTAATCCAGAAATCAAAGAAAAGATGATGAACCCTTAAAATATTCTACTACCAAAGAAGAAATAACAGTGAACAGTAGAAAACTTTTTTTTGTGTGTGTGGGAGAAATAGGTGTGTTTTATTAACAAGTAGTCTATTAATTCTATACATATAACTACTCCCCCTCCTACAGTTATGTCTACTCCAATTCTCTCTCCTTCTCTCTCTATATATATGTGTGCAACTGAGTAGAGGTACACATGTGCCTCGGCATGTATATACCAGTCAGTAGTCAAACTTAGGTCTTGGTTGGTGCTCATCTTACATCTTTCTAGAGACAGGGTCTATAGACATTAACAGCTACATTTACCATGTGAGTTCTTATCCGAGCTTCTGGAGCTTCTCTGTCTCTTAACTTGCTGTAGAAACACTGAGATCACATAGTCACACTACTATAATGGCTTTACATGAGTTTTGAGAATCTGAACTCTGGTTAACGTGCTTACATGACTTACCAATTGAGTATTTTTCCCAGTTCTTCTTTCTGTATTAATAAAATTAAAACAAGATCTTAATCGCAGTGTTGATGTAACAATTGACTAGAATATTTTATACCTAACAGAAAATCTGTGTACCATAAAGCTGTTAGAAATGAGTAAACAGAGATTCTTAAATTGAATATTAGGTTACAGTACTAATGAAAATTTGCTACTTTTTTCTTATTGTATTTTTATCAATGAAACTTTTTTAAGATTATAATGATAAATAAACAATGCACATTATATAAAACAATTTATACAAAGCTCCTAGTCTAATGTGGTATGTTGAATAAACACTCACATATTCATGGTTGGCCCTGATGGTTGCATTAATGCCAACATGTAGCTAACATTCATGAAAGATGAGAAAAATTATGTGTTTGAACAAGTAACCAACCCAAACTTGATTGACACATACATAACTCTATTATCAACAGAAAAACAAAACAAACATAGAAAAACCAAAAAAAAAAAAAAAAAAAAAAGACCCTCTTTGACCATAGACAAATGAATTCCAGAAGTGATAGGCAGATTTGGAGAATACACATAAACTCATCTCAGGAAAAGGAATAAAACTTATGTAATAAAACTTTTTAAATAATTATTTTATTTTTAAATTTAGTTTATTAATTTTATATCCCAGCTGTAGCCCGATCTCTCATTCCTTCCTGATCCCACCCTCCATCCCTCATCTCCTCCCTGCCCCTCTCCAAGTCCACTGATAGAGGAAGTCCTCCTTCCATTCCATCTGACCCTATCTTATCAGGTATCTTCAGGCTTGGCTGCAAAGTCCTCCTCTGTGGCCTAGCAAGGCTGCTTATCACTCGGGGAGGGAGGGGGCCAAAGAGCCAGCCATTGAGTGCATGTCAGAAATAGTCCCTGTTCCCCTTACTAGGGTACCTACTTGCATACTGAGCTACCATGGGCTACATCTGAGCAGGGATTCTAGGTTATATCCATACATGGTCCTTTGTTGGAGAAACAGTCTCAGAAAAGAGCCCTGTGCCCAGATATATTAGGTCCTTGTGGAGCTCTTGTCCTCTCCAGGTCATACTAACTCCCCCTTCTTTCATATGATTCCCTGCACTCTGACCAAGGTTTGGTTATAAGTCTCAGCATTTGCTTTGATTCACAGCTAGGTAGAGTCTTTCAGAGGCCCTCTGTGGTAGGCTCCTGTCCTGTTACTTGTTTTCTCCTACTTCCAACCTCCATCCCATTTGTATTTCTAAGTGAGGTTTGATCATCTTACCCCAGGTCCTTTTTCTTGTTTATCTTCTTTATGTGTACACATTTCAGTATGTTTATTCTATATTTAGGTCTAGTACCCACTTATGAGTGAGTATATACGTTGTGTGTCTTTTTGCTTCTGGGATACATGACTCAGGATGTTGATCCAACTGGATGTCTACATTCAGAAAAATGAAAATAGATCCATATTTATCACCCTTCACAAAACTAAAGACCAAGGGAATCAAAGACCTCAACATAAAACCAAACACACTAAATTGGTTAGAAGAAAAAGTGGGGAAGAGCCTAGAACTCATTGGCACAGGAGACAACTTCCTGAACAGAACACGAACAGCACAGGCTCTAAGAGAAACAATCAATAAATGGGACCTCATGAAACTGAAAATCTTCGGTAAAACAAAAGACACTGTCCTGAGGGCAAGACGACAGCCTAGAGACTGGGAAATGATCTTCACTAACCCTATATCTGACCAAGAGCTGATATCCAGAATATATAAAGAACTCAAGAAGTTAAAAAGCAACAAATCAAGCAACCCAATTAAAAAATGGGATACAGAGCTAAACAGAGAATTCTCTGTAGAAGAATATAGAATGGCAGAGAAACACTTAAAGAAGTGATCAACATACTTAGCCATCAGGGAAATGCAAATAAAAACGACCCTGAGATTTCACCTTATACCCACCAGATTGGCTAAGATCAAAAACTCAAGGGACAACAGACTCTAGAGAGGTTGTGGAGAAAGGGGAACCCTCCTCTATTGCTGGTGGGAATGTAAACTTGTAAAATCACTTTGGAAATCAATCTGGCGTTTCCTCCAACAACTAGGAATAGTGATTCCTCAAGATCCAGCTATACCACTCCTAGGCTTGTATCCAAAATATGCTTAAGTATACAACAAGGATATATGTTCAACCATGTTTGTAGCAGCTTTATTTTTAACATCCAGAACCTGGAAACAACCCAGATGTTCCTCAACAGTGGAATGGATACAGAAATTGTGGTACTTTTACACAATGGAATAGTACTCAGCAATTAAAAACAAAGAAATCATGAAATTTGCAGGCAAATGGTGGGATCTCCAAAGATCATCCTGACTGAGGTATCCCAGAAGCAGAAAGACACACACACAGTATATACTCACTTATAAGTGGGTACTAGACCTATAAGATAGGAAAAACATACTAAAATCTGTACACCTAAAGAAGATAAACAAGAAAGAGGACCCGGGGTAAGAAGATCAATCCTCACGTAGGAAGACAAATGGGATGGAGGTTGGAAGTAGGAGAAACAACAAGGCAGGAGCCTATCACAGAGGGCCTCTGAAAGTTTCTAACCTAGCAGTGTATCAAAGCAGATGCTGAAACTCATAACCAAACCTTCCCCAGAGTGCAGGGAATCATATGAAAGAAGGGGTAGTTAGTTAGTATGACCTGGAGGTGACAGGAGCTCCACCTAATATATCTGGGCACAGGGCTCTTTTCTGAGACTGTTTCTCCAACGAAGGACCATGTATGAATATAACCTAGAATCCCTGCTCAGATGTAGCCCATGGTAGCTCAGTATCCAAGTGGGTACCCTAGTAAGGGGAACAGGGACTATTTCTGACATGAACTCAATTGATGGCTCTTTGACCTCTCACCCTCCCTGAGGGAGGAGCAGCCTTGCTAGGCCACAGAGGTAGACATTGCTGCCAGGCCTGAAGAAACATGATAAGCTAGGGTCATATGGGAGGGAGATGAGGGACAGAGGGTGGGTTTGGGAGGGAATGAGGGAGCTGGGTACAGCTGGGATAAAGAGTTAATAAACTGTAACTAATATTTAAAAATAAAACAAAAAATAATAATAAAACAGTACTTTAAAAAAAATTAAATAGCCAGAATCTTGAAACAATCTAGATGTCTCAATGGAGAAATGGATAAAGAAATTGTGGTACATTTACAGAATGTAATACTACTCAGTTATTAAAAGCAAGGAAATCATGAAATTTGAAGGCAAATGGTGGGAACTAGAAAATATCGTCTTGAGTGAAGGAACCCAGAGGCAGAAAGACACACATGGTATATACTCACGCACAGATGGTTATTAAATATATGATATAGGATAAACATAGTAAAATCTATAGTCCTAAAGAAGCTAAACAACAAGGAAGTACCTTGATAAGATGCTCAACCCTCATTTATAAGGGCAAATGCGACAGTGATTGGAAGTAGGAGAAGACAGGCAAAAGGACAGGAGCCTATCACAGAGGGTCTCTGATAATGATTCCAAAGTACAAAATTAACTAGAAATGACTCTTAATGCTTCAAAGAAAGACTGTAATTCATTCCATGTAGTTTATTAGCAAATATGCTTTACTTAATTTTCATTCCCTAGAAGTGGTACAAAGCATGTCATTTGGTTAAGCAAATAATATAATAATATGTCAATAATGTTAAATTTATATATTTAGAAAATACCACCTTCAAGGCCTAGAGCTTTAAAAGCCCTTCTAAGACCACTATAACTTTCTGTGAGGCACTGCTACCTCAAGGCATTTACGCATGTGCATGTGTTACTAACACATGGGTGACATCCACTGTCTTTACTGCTAAGAGGTCATTTATATGTCTGGGGTATTTTAAAATCAGAACACATATAAGGTGACAAATGTGGTGTGAAGTATAACAATTTATATAATACTTGTCACAGTAAACAAAGTGGGTAAGGACTACATTTTAACAATGTTTTCAGGGTTTTGTGTAAGATATAGCTTGGGCATTGAACAGTGAATTATATAAATACTAGTTAGGTGCATCTGATAGTTGAAGCAATATAAAGTTCATAGTTAAAGAAAAAATCCTGAAGATATCAGACAAACTCTTTAGAATGTAAACATTATTTAGGACAAAATCACTGAAGCAAAGAATAATAAGGTTGACAAGTCAATACCCTTGGCATAGCTACTCAAAATTACCATTCATAGATTATTTTAAAACAAAATAAAAATTAAATGTGATACACGAAATATATCATGATGTGATACAATTTTGTGTGTGTGTATTTGTGTGTGACTATGACAGAAAGAGGAGAGCAAGGAGAGGAAGAGGGAGAAAGAAAGAGAGAGAGAGAAGCTGAATGCTAAAAATTGAAATCAATAACTATTAGCCAGAACATAATTTATAAAGAATGGTAAGTTAAAATATGAGAGAACATAATGAAAGATATTCACTGTGATTTATTTGGAATGATAATAATCACAATAGCTCTGCTCAAAATAAGATGTGCCATAAAATAATAGTATTTGGCTTTCTTTTTCTTTTTCTCATGACCGTAAGACCCATCATTGTGGGAAAATGAAATGTGAAGTTACAGAACTGCTTTGGGCAACCCTAGCACAATATTATCATAGTGAATATATCTGAACTGTTCATAAAAATGTTCCTGAGGATCATGGTCATGGTGACATTTTTTTTCTTATTTAAAAAGTAAAATAGTATTAGCACTCACACATAACCCCTAAAATTTATGTTAAAGTCTTTGAAAGGATTCAATTATTTTAAGCATAGAAGATGCTGTCTTAAGGTTTACCTGGTCATACTCAACTCTCTTTGACTCATTTTTTTTATGACTGTAAGAAATCAGGATGATAAAAAAAAAACTTAAAAACAGTCAAGTTATTTTTCTGCTTTGATATTGTAAAAAAATTTTACTTGATTTTAGTTTAGTATTTTACAAAGCATTAAATTAGGCCTTTATTCATGGTGTACCTGATGTCACAAAATTAGAATTTCATAACCTGATATTACTGCTTTTCATTTTTTACAAATTACTTGTCACAGAATATGACCTGGTATAAACTTAGTACATCATAGCTCTACCACTCAATTAGTCAATTCTTTTCCTCGCTATGGATTCCTAATAAATTCAGAGTTTTGAGAGGCTTAAAAATTTTCTGTTTCTGCTACAGTTTACCTTTAGCTCAGAAGTATGTATAGCATGCAAAACTTAACATCACATAAAATATTGTAATCATCACCTTGGGAAATTCTGGTACTATTTGCAGATGGCAAAATCTCTAAATTAATCAAACTGAAAATAAATCATGTGGTTTTCTTCTTTAATGATAGATTATAAGTATATTTTATGAATAAATTTCAATAAAATAAAATAAAATGTGGAAGAAGACTAGATGTATGAAAATACTCATCTCATCATTGAAATAATTGAAAAATAGAATACATTGAATCAAAATAAGGTAATATTTATAGATTACAATTATTACTTGATTAAATACCATACCATGACATAAAGAAAAAGCAAAGAAAATAATGTAGAAATGTGAAAATTGCCACAAATTTAGTAAAAACAAATGACATACCCTGTAGACTACAACTAATTCAAAAGAAATGTGTATTTAAAATAGTAATGGAAATACATTAAAATGAAACTCGTTAAGCTGATTGAACTATGGGTCTCCTATGTTGTCCACATGCTCTGCACTATATTTGTTTGTGTGTGCATGTCATAAATTCTTTTTACTTATTCTTTGTTTGATAGCTAATTTAGGGCTAGTAGTCTACAATCCAGTTACAACCTCAGCTTTTATTTTTTTACTATGCTTCAGGGTGTCATAAAATAGCAATATACTTTTAGCTTTGACTTCATATTTCCTAACCACTTATTTGTTTCATTACCCAGTATTTTACTAAAACACATTTGAATAGTGAAGAACAAGTTACTAAATAAAACATTTAAAGCAATACTAGGTTTGTAGGTTTTGTTCAAACAATCTGAACTTCTATACTTATTTACTTTCAAACACACACACACATAACATTTATGTGTAAAATGTAATTGCAAAAATTAATGGAATAAAATTTTAGGTTTTAATACATCTATACATTATTGTGTAGCTATGAACTCAGAGTACTGGCATAGTCGTTACCTAATGCTTATCATTAATTTGTGATGATATATTCACTTGCCTTCCCATTCTCTGATTCCAATTTTCTAGTCTCTTTCACAGCTCTGTAGCAGTCTTCAGGAGTTTGTCTTCCTTCTCTTCCTCTACTCCCTGTGGACCCTACAGATCTTTGCAGACACATCTTTTTTCCTTCCTGTGAACCCTCTCAACATCCTGACATTCTAGCCCATTACCATTTCTGCTTGTTGGTTCCCAATACCTAGATATATTCTACCAGGAAACTCTAGTAATCACAACTGGCAGGGACTCAAAAGTACTCTCTGCAAGCAACCCATACCTACCATATGCTCCTAAAATCCAGAGAGAGTAACAAAAACCAAGGACTAGAAATTCACCAACAAAAACAAGACCAAATATCACTACCAAGAATTATAACTATCCCAAACCCAAATCCCAAATCTCAGCCTAAATGACAACTTAAAAACATAATCAATAACAACTAGAAAAGTCTGATTCCACTAGAGTCTAGTAACAAATGAAAATTAGTAAAATTGTCATGAAAATGTAGTATAGCTGAAGCAGAAGACAAGAATTTCAAAATAACGATTATCAATATGCTCAAGGATGTTAAAGAGGATTTAAATAGTCAATCGATTAAATCTTTGAAAACACGAAGAAACAGTGGAATGAAATGAAAACTGTTCAAGATATGAAAGGGTAAGGAGAATCAATAAAAAAAGACCAAACTGAGGAAAAAATGGAGACAAAAAATTTAGAAATTTGATCAGAAACACCAAAGGCAAGATTTACCAAGAAAATACAAAAGACAGAATAGAGAAAATCAGGCATTGAAGACAAGATAGAAGAAATGGATATCTTGGTTAAAGAAAATGTTAAGTATGAAACAAAATCCAGCAAAAAATATATAGCAAATATGGGACAATATTAAGAAAAAAGGTGTATGAATAATCGGAATAGAGGAAGGAAAAGAAACTCAGGTCCAAAGCACAGAAAATATTTTCACCAAAATCATAGAAGAAAAAAAATTTCTCACCTAAAGAAAAAGGTACCTATCAATATACAAAAAGCAGACAGAATGATAAACAGCCTGGACCATAAAAGAAAGCCCCCTTGGCAAATAAAAATAAAATACCAAATGTACAGAACAAAGAAAGACTATTAAGGCTCCCCAATAAGGTTTGAGAGCTACACTTTTGTGTGCCTGCAAGGGAAAAAAGACCAAGTAACATATAAAGTCTTGTCTGAAAAGCAAGTTCCAGACCATTCGAGGCTGCATAATAAGGTCTTGCTTCAAAAAGTCAAAATTACCGTCATACTTTATACTGAAATATAATTTATATATTTCTTTATTTAATTTTATTTTTTAATGTTAGTTACAGTTTATTAACTTTGTATCCCTCTCCATCATTCCCTCCCAATCCCACCCTCCCTCCCTCATCTTCTCCTTACTCCTTTCCAAGTCCACTGATAGGGGAGGACCTCCTCCCCTTTCATCTGACCCTAGCTTATCAGGTATCTTCAGGCTTGGCTTCAAAGTCCTACTTTGTGGCCTAGCAGGGCTTCTCCCCTCTCGGGGGATGGGGGGGATGTCAAACAGCCAGCCATTGAGTTCATGTCAGAAATAGTCCCTGTTCCCCTTACTAGGGTACCCACTTGGATACTGAGCAGGGGTTCAAGGTTATATCCATGCATGGTCCTTGGTTGGAGATACAGTCTCACAAAAGACCACTGTGCCCAGATATATTTGGTCCTTGTGGAACTCCTGTTCTCTCCAGGTCATTCTAACTCTCCTTTCTTTTATATGATTCCCTGTACTCTGCTGAAGTTTTGGTTATGAGTCTCAGTATCTGCTTTGATACACTGCTAGGTAGAGACTTTCACCTAAAACAGATAAACAAGAAAGAGGACCTTGGGTAAGATTATCAAGACTCACTTAGAAAGACAAATGGGATGGTCATTGGTTGTAGGAGAATTTTTATATTTCTTGAAGATCAGAAACAGTCAGGGTATCTGGGCTCATTGTTTCAATTAAATATTGTATTGGAGACCTGAGACCACAGACTAAAGTAAGCAAAAAGAACAAAAGAAATGCAGATTTTAAAGATAGAAGCAAAGCTGCTTTAAAGGCAAAATGACTTAACTATCTACATAGAAAATAATAAGAAATAAAAACCTAAGTTCCAGAAACAATAAGTGAAATAAAAATACTCCAAGATTCAGGTTGATATTTGAAAATCAGTTTTATTTCTACATACAATAAAAAGTTCAACAATGAAACTGAAATGAGATATGTAACAGTATAAGAACTTTATTGAGAGAAACTGCATGCTAATTAAACAGGAAAATCCATTACTGTTAGTAGACTGGGAGATCCAACATTACAATATTAATTTTCTCTTGGAACATCTTGCCTTAATATTCATTGTTATGTTTTGTTGCTGTGGTATTTATATTCTGAGGATAACCAATAGCTATCTAATTGGACTTAAGGCCCAATTCTATAGGTGAGTGTCTATGCCTGGTACTGTAAACCTAATCCACTGTTCGTGAGTAGTGGGGCCAAGCACACTGGAGAACTTACTACTGCCACTTTCCTGAATCTGTATTATTTCTAGTGCATTCTAAATAATTATCCTTATAATCACAGTTAAATGTAGTTCTTACCTTTCATCAAAGAAACTTCTCTTTGCAACAGACAGAACTCATTACAGAAATTTACAGTGTCAAAATCCAGAAAACAATTAACCATGGGAAGCTCAACACGAATTTATGACACATCTAACATACCAATAAATCTAAGGCTCAGAGAATATCACCAAAAAGGAGTCACAACCTTTACCAAATCAGGATAGCCAAAATCCCAGCATGGATTACGGAGGAACTCATGGAGTCTATCCCCTAGCTTAGAGGCAATTAATTGTGATTTACGGCTGCTAGGAAAAGGAGATTCAGGTGTTTTTTTTTTTTTTTTTTTTTTTTTTTTAGGGAGAGTGCCCCTGAGAGGCTATGATCTCATACTCATACATGTATAGGCAGCACTAAGTCTGAGGACAGTCTCATAGTTAAAGAGCACATAAAGTTGGTGGGAAGGACAAGTGGGGAAAAATAGGGAAGGGATTGGAATACAGGGAATGAGGGTGGTTTTGATCAAAACACATTATAATATATGTGTATGGAATTCTCAAACAATAAAAACGTTTTAATAGTCTTTCAGATGCCTTTTGTGGTAAATTCCTGTCATAAGTTCAATGCACCTCTACCTAGCAGTGTTTCAAAGCAGACACTAAGACTCATAACCAAACCCTCGGCAGAGTGCAGGGAATCATATGAAAGAAGGGAAGTTAGTATGATATGGAAAGGATAGGAGCTCTACAAGGACCAAACATATATGGGCACAGGGTCTTTTCTGAGACTGACACTCAACCAAGGACCATCTATGGATATAACCTAGAACTTCTGCTCGGATGTGGCCCTTGGTAGCTCAGTAACCAAGTAGTTTTCCAAAGTAAAGGGAACACGGACTATTTCTAACAGGATCTCAAGGGCAGGCTATTTGACCCCCCCCCCCCCGGGGAGGAGCAGTCTGTTAGGCCACAGAGGAGGACTTTGCAGCCAGCCCTGAAGATACCTGATAAAACAGGGTCAAATGAAAGGGGAGGAGGTCCTCCCCTATCAGTGGACTTGGAAAGGGGCAGGGAGGAGACCAGGGAGGGAGTGTGGGGTTGGGGAGGGAATGAGGGAGCGGGATACAGCTGGGACACAGAGTTAACAAAATGTAACTAAAAAGAAAAAAATAATAATAAAAAAAAGAAAAAAAAACGTTTTAATAAATTATATTTAAAAAAAATGAGTCACAAAGATTATAAGAGCCAGAAGACTAAGATGGCTACTGAAAGATTGTGTCTTCTATATTGGACAGGAAAGTTGTTGTCATGAAAACTCAACAATATGTTTGCCTAAACAAGACTCAGACAAGGGCAACACCAGTTGGCATGTCAATATGCATGTGGTAAATAGCATAAGGTCTCACCCCTAAATGAAGAGTTAGAGGTAATTAAAGGCTTCAGAGAGGGATAATCAATCTGTTCCAGGGATGAGTTCTTTGATAGGTGATCTAATAACATGTCGTCAGTTCTAAATACATACTCATGTGAAAAACATTAAATGAGCTCATCAGGTTGTTATTTATAAATATATACACACACAACACATACACATCAATGGTAATTAGAGAGATCATGAACTTAAGAAGAGACCGATACATGGGCACAGGCGGAATTGAAGGAAGGAGAAGGAGGAGGAAAATATGTAAATATAGTACTTGTGTAAATCCTCAAGTAATGTCAAATCTCTCCAAATTTAATTTGATGTAATGTTTTCTTATTCTTTTTTCTTCTTTCTTCTTTTTAAAATTTTATTAATTACAGTTTATTCACTTTGTATCCCACCAGTAGATCCTTCCCTCTTCCCCTCCCAATCTCACCCTCCTTCCATGCCCCTCCTCCAGTCCACTGATAAGGGATATCCTCCTCCCCTTCCTTGTGATCCTGATATAATGTTTTTAAAGGAAAGCAAACAATGCAGAGTAACAAAAAATATTTAAAAGAAAGAATGCTAAAGTAATAGGACTAACTGATTTTGAAACTTATTAAAAAATGACAGCAATTGAAAAAAATTAAAAATTAATGTGATAATGGATAAATTTATTAAATCAAAAGAAGCAGTTTTTAAAATCTTTCACAGGAAAAAATATATAAACTCAAAGATCTAACTTGAGGTTATATGAATCATTTATTCATTAATATTTCCTATGCACATTCTTCCTTTCAGTTTCTGAGATACAGACTGTGTTCACCAAATATTCGTTGAACAAATGAACATCTTTAACATTCACACTGTTAGTCAATCATTTGTCATTTCTTTCTGATATTTTGTGATAAATAACACCATGTAATAACTTCCAAATTGTTTTTTTGATCAAGTATGTTATTTATGTGACCTGTATACATATCTCAGAAAGCTGAGCTTATTGAAACATTTAAAAATCTCAGGTAAATATGTTTATTGTAGCTGTCTAAAGAAATAATTAACCCAAATGAATTTCACTGTGGTAAGTTAAACTTTAGGTCTGCACAATACACACGTACAAAATGAGATCTTTCCAAACCTTTCATGAGGTACCCCAGTGTTTTCTCCAGTTGTCAACTTCAAGAAAAAAATATTATATTCAATATAACTCATTGTAGGCACCTCAAACAAAAATTTCATATAAGTTGATTTTGTATTTATTTTATGTGCAAGACAACCTTAATTCAAATCCTAGCTAATTAATCTAATTTCACAGTACCATGCATTTTATTAGGCTTAACCATTTTTCTTTGCCTAAGAGAGCTTGAGGTTTTGCTCCAAAGAATCCATAGATTTAATACAAAGCTAAAGGAAGATCACAACTGTACAACACATACAGGGTGTCTCTTGAGACTTTCATGTTACCACCTTTCCCCAACCCACAGCCCAGATTAGCACTTCCTTACCCTAAGAGTCATTCTCTTTTGCCTCAAGGGATTACATCTACAATTGCTCTATTAAAATGCAAATAAGTTATGTAGGTGTGTTGACTCATTAACATACAGTAATTATCTACTGCTATCATCCTATCATGATTAATTTATCAATTGTACAGCAGAAATAAAGCCTATAGGGTATCTAACATAGGAATTCATAATTTATTATGGCAGTGACTAGGAATGAGCTCACATTTTCATGGCTAGATAACACACCATTACTGGGGGCTTGTAGCAACATTTATTCACTCAACCAGCAAAAATCCTGAGTATCTGAGTGTCTTTGATAAAGCAGGCACTATGATACTCACTAAAGGTCAGGGAAAGCATACTAAGTTTTAAATTTTCTTATAAAGAAAGTTTAGATAATGCAAAGTGGGAAACAGACAAATCCACATACAAAAAAGGGGGATCTCTGACTCATATAACTGAGATTTCCTATTTTTAGAATGGAAAAACTAGTAATAACCCCTTCACAGATTTCACAAGGCCTCAATATAAACATGCAAGTAAAGTTTCTTATATTGCCTCAGATAAAACTTATGTCAGAGGTAGGTCTGACACTGACTTGTAGAATAAATTCTGCTACTGGTTTTGATTTATGCATGTTTTACCTGGATATTAGGTTTCTAGTTTACTGCTTACCTTCCTAAGAACAATTACATCCTATACTTCGTACTGACACAACTTTCTGTTTTCATAGCTTCTATATTTTGTCCACTTTTACTCTGAGCTTTGACATGGTTTCTGTCAAGTGATTTTTACATGATGTTTCTGCCTTGCCAACAATGGAGCCAGTGAAACAATAAAATTATGAACTAAAATAAATCTTACCCCCTTTTAAGTGATTTTCTTGGGTATTTCATCATAATAATGGGAAGCTGACTAACATATGAAATTCTTCTTCTGGCTATGTTCTAGTCATATAGTGTAGGACTAGTAGTTTTAACGCAGCAACACAAATAAAAGTTCTCTTTTTAGTCGAACATATAAAATTTGACTAACCTTCTGTTTACGCCCTCTTATGCTGTAACAGTAAATATCTAACAGGTAAAAATCATATTGAATAAGAAAGAATCTCATTACATAAATCATGGAAATTCCAACTTATCTACCTCAATTTGAAAGAATTTCATGAAAAATGTAGTTGGCTATAGGCCTTGCTTTTATATATTCATAAAAATAAAGCTGTAAAGAAAAAGAATGAACTATTATATCATTAAGATTAATTGTGGTGAGAGATCCATGGTGGCTGCACTGACCACTCAGGGTATCTGAACAGCAACTCAGCAGTCAGAGCAGGGTGACCAGCAGGCCGTACTGTGGACCGCAAAACCCTTATGTATGTGTTTTTCCGGTGGGAGGAGACTCCACTGGGATACTCGAAGGTCCATCTTCAGGCCACCCAGATAATACTGGGAAAAATTCCTGGGCTCCTGCCAGCACTTCCACAGCCCTAGGCCACATGCTCAAACCCACCATCCTCCTGGCACCAGTGTCTCCAACCTTGGGTGCTCACTCTGACTGCCTGTGGAGTGAATACCTTCCTGTACTGAGAGTGAGGTTCAAAACCCAGGTGCCCACTCTCACACTCTTGTGGACATCTGGGTACTACCTGCTCCTGGTTTCAAATCAGGGAGACTATATTCAACATCCTGTGTACACCTTCCTGCTCTCAGCAGTTAGTGATGCTCACTCTCACAGCTATGTGGAGGGGATACTTTCTGGTACTGTGGAGGAAGTACAGTTCCATTCTGCCTGCTGCTCACCTGCTTGGTTCACCCAGGTCAGAATCAGCCAGCAAGCAAAGACAGTGAACACAGTGGAGCTGAGCTAGGCATGGGACCCAGATTTCATTCTCCACCATCTTAAGGAACCTTGTGGGGCACTGGAGCAGCTCTAGGCATAGAAATCTATAGTCTTGAGGCCAAGCAGGCTGATTATCCTATCCCAGATACAACTAGGCCAGAACAGAGAACCCAGAGATGTTGAGCCAGGCATGAGACTCGCATCACATCCTCTACCACCTCAAGGAAGCCTGTGGGACACTGGAACAGCTCTATGCTCAGAGATCTTTCTGTCTGTGTCCCAGCTACCTGATATACCTCGGTCAGAAACAGTGAGCCAGCAGAGACAGTGAATCCAGGAGAGATTACTCAAGACTCCAGAGACAGGTGGACCCAGTCTGCATTACATGTTCCAGGAACAATCATTCAAGGCTACAGACAACAAGATGGCTAGAAGGCAGCATAACCTAGAACCCCTGCATAGATGTAGCACATGATAGTTCAGTGTCCAAGTGGGTTACATAGTAATGGGAAAAGGGACTGCCTCTGACATAATCTGATAGGCCTCTTCTTTGATCACCTCCCCCTGAGGGGAGAGCAGCCTTACCAGGCCACAGAAGATGACAATGCAGCCATTCCTGATGTGATTTGATAGACTAAGATCAGAAGGAAGGAGAGGGGAACCTCCCCTATCAGTGGACTTGGGGAGGGGCATGCGCGAAGAAGAGGGAGAGAGAGTGGGACGGGGGGGGGGGAGGAGAGAGGGGCTTATGGGGGGATACAAAGTGAGTAAACTGTAATTAATGAAAAATAAACAACAAAAAAATAACACAAGCTAAAAACCACGAGGATATCACGACTTCACCAGAATCTCCAAAAATCAGTGGATATTCTATTGCAGCTGAAACACAGGAAAATGATCTTAATCTATAATTATGCAGTTATTTGAGGCACATAAAAAGAAACAAATTTAAAAAATAGGGGCACACAAAGAGGAAATGAACAAAAAGATAGAGGCCGTCATGGAAAGACAGGAATCCACATTTAAAACAGATGAAGGAAGTGGTGCAACATAAAAACAGAATTAGAATCAATAAAGAAAGCACAAAGAAAACCCTGGAGCTGGAGAACTTAAGGAAGAAATCAGAAACCACAAAGGTAAGCATCTCCAACAGAATACAAGAGGATGGAAGAGAAAATCTCAGGTGCTGAAGATACAATTGCAGAAATTGATAACATCTCTCAAAGAAAAAAAAATTGGAAATGTTCTAAACACAAAACACCCAAGAAATCAAGGAATGAAAAGATGAAACCTAAGAATAATAAGAATAGATGAAAAGAAGATTCCAGGCTCCAGAAAATATTTTTGAGAAAATCGTAGAAGAACATTTCCCCAACCTTACAAAAGAGATGCCCATAAACATACAAGAGGACTATAGAACACCAAATAGACTAGACCAGAAAAGAAACTCCTCATGTCACATAATACACAAAACACTAAATTTACAGAACAAAGAAAAAATATTAAAAGCAGCAAGGGAAAAAGGCCAGGTAATATATAAAGGCAAACCTATCAAAATCACATCAGACTTCTCAACAGAGACTATGAAAGCCAGAGTGGGCTGGGCAGATATCATGCAGACACTGTGAGATCACTGATGCCATCCCAGACTACTATATACAACAAAATTTTCAATCAACATAGATGGAGAAAACAAACATCACACAACTAAATTTAAACAACATATACTCAGCAATCCAGCCTAACAGAAGATACTAGAAGGAACTCTCCAACCCAATGAGATCAACTACATCCATGAAAACACTATATAAAGACACCATCACAACAAAAATACAAAATAAAACAAGCACAAAAACACATGATCACCACCAACTCTACAATAAAAGGAACTAGCAATCATTGGTAACTAATTCTATTAACATCAATGGTCTCAACTCTACAATAAATAGAAACAGACTAACAGAATGGTTGTGGAAATAGGATGCAACATTCTGCTGCATTTGAAACATACCTCTGTAACAAAGACAGACACTACCTGAGAGTAAAAGGCTGGAAAATAGTTTCCCAAGCAAATTGACACAAGAGGGAAGCTGGAGTAGCCATCCTAATTTCTAATAAAGTAGACTTTCAAACTAAATTAAACAAAAGAGATGGAGAAGGACATTTCATTCTCACCAAAGGAAAAATCCACCAGGGAGACATCACAATCCTGAACATTTATGCTCCAAACACAAAGAAACATTATTAAAGCTTAAATCAAATATAATCCCAACATCTTAATAGTGGAAGACTTCAACACCCCACTCTCGCTAAGGGACAGATCATTGAGATAGGAACTAAAAAACAAAATAATGATACTTACTGAGGTCTTCAATCAAATGGTACTAATAGATGTCTATGGAACTTTTAACCCAAACACAAAAGAGTACATCTTCTTCTGCACATCTCATGGAACTTTCTCTAAAATTAACCATATAATCAGGCACAAAACAAGCCTCAACAGATACAAGAAGATTGAAATAATCCCTTGAATTATATCAGATCACCATGGTCTAAAACTAGACTTCAGCGATAACAGAAATAACCAAAAGCCTACACACACATGGAAATTAAACAACTCTCTACTCAATAACAACTGAATTAGGGAAGAAATAAAGAAAGAAAATGAAGACTTCTTAGAATTTAATGAAAATGAAGGTACAACTTACCCTAACTTATGGAACACAATGAAAGCAGTGCTAAGAGGAAAGTTGATAATACTAAGTGCCTTCGTAAAGAAATTTGAGGTATCACATAGAAGCAAATTAATGGCACACCTGAAAGCACAAGAAAAAAAAAAAAGCAGACATACTATAGAGGAGTAGATGGCTGGAAATAGTAAAACTCATGCCTGAAGTCAATACATTAGAAACAAAGAAAACAATTCAAAGAATCAATGAAACCAAGAGCTGGTTCTTTGAGAAAATCAACAAGGTAGACAATCTAGTGTAAGTTGACTGGGGGAAAGGGGATAATGAGCAAGAAGGTGGGAGGAGTTGAAGGAGGCGGCTTCAATCTGGATATATAATAAATAAATTGTGAAAAAAAAATTAAAATAAGTAACAATGAAATGACTTCTGATGATATGCTACACCCGTAGATCAGTGCCTTGCTCAGCTATCACCAGAGAAGCTTCTTCTTGCAGCAGAAGGGAACAAATACAGGGACCCACAGCTAGACATTACATAGAAAGTGCAAGACCTTGGAAAACTCTGTAATAAATAGGATGTCCCCAACAAATCCCTCCTTTCAAATCTCAGTAAACTCTGAACAAGAGGAAACTTCTAAGAGTGTTAAGATACAGAAGGGACACAAAGGGAACAAGACCTTCTAAATATAGCAGCACTTATGAACTCATAGTGACTGTGGTAACATGCACAATACCTGTATGGGTCTAAGTTAGGTGGAGAGCTAGCACTAAGAGGGGAAATGAACCCCTTAAAACCCCTTCCCTAACTGAGAAGCTATCGCCAATTAATAATTGCTTGTAAAGGGAAAAATCGTTTTCTCCAATGGAGTCTCACTGGGTATACAAATGACTCTTTTTTTTTTTCTTTTTAGTTACATTTTGTTAACTCTGTGTCCCAGCTGTATCCCGCTCCCTCATTCCCTCCCCATCCCCACACTCCCTCCCTGGTCTCCTCCCTGCCCCTTTCCAAGTCCACTGATAGGGGAGGACCTCCTCCCCTTTCATTTGACCCTGTTTTATCAGGTATCTTCAGGGCTGGCTGCAAAGTCCTCCTCTGTGGCCTAACAGACTGCTCCTCCCCTGGGGTTTGCTCAAGTACACAACAAGGACATTTGTTCAACCATGTTCGTAGCAGCTTTATTTGTAATAGCCAGAACTTGGAAACAACCCAGATGTCCATCAACGGATGAATGGATACAGAAATTGTGGTATTTTTACACAATGGAATACTACTCAGCAATCAAAAAGGAGGAAATCATGAAATTTGCAGGCAAGTGGTGGGATCTAGAAAAGATCATTCTGAGTGAAGTATCCTAGAAGGAGAAAGACAAACTTGGTATATACTCGCTTATATAGACCTACAAGACATGATAAACATAATGAAATCTACACACCTAAAGAAGATAATCAAGAAAGTGGACACAGGCGAAGGTGATTAATCCTCATTTAGAAAGACAAATGGGATGTGCATTGAACTTATGACAGGAGTCTACCACAAAAGGCATCTGAAAGACTCTACCTAGCAGTGTTTCAAAGCAGACACTAAGACTCATAACCAAACCCTCAGCAGAGTGCAGGGAATCATAAGAAAGAAGGGAAGTTAGTATGATATGGAAAGGATAGGAGCTCTACAAGGACCAAATATATCTGGGCACAGGGTCTTTTCTGAGACTGACACTCAACCAAGGACCATCTATGGATATAATCTAGAACTTCTGCTCGGATGTGGCCTGTGGTAGCTCAGTAACCAAGTAGTTTTCCAAAGTAAGGGGAATACAAATGACTCTTAAGTTCAGTCTTCAAGCCTAGCAGAAGATGGCCAGTAAAACTGGCTCAGTGATATTTTTAGAGGGTTCTTTTGTCCTTAGAATAGTTTTTAAATTTTATTTTTTATATTAATAAGAGTTTACTCACTTTGTATCCCAACTGTAGCCCCCTCCCTCATTCCCTCCTTAACCCACTCTCCCTCCCTCATCTCCTCCCATGTCCCTCTTAGGGGAGCTCCTCCTTTCCTTCCATCTGACCCTAGCCTATCAGGTCTAATCAGGAGTGGCTGCATTGTCATCCTTTGTGGCCTGGCAAGGCTGCTCCCTCATCAGGGGAAGGTGTTCAAAGAGACAACCACTGAGTTCTGGGTATTTATTTTATACCTTAGAAATCTTTTGCTTATATGTTATAGTCTCCGATTTTTGTGCACTCAGGGGATTTCTGAATGTGAAAATATATGTATCTCTGTTCCTATTTGTTTCTTGTGCTGTTCTTTGGTTCTTTTTTGTGAGTGTGTTATTTTGTTTGTTTGTTTTGACTTATTGAGATTGTTTGTTGTAGATGCTTGTTTGTTTTCTAATGAAAGAGATAAAGAAAGAATGGGTTTGGATGGTAGGGAGATGGGGAGGATCTGAGAGGAGTTGAGAGAGGAGAAACCATAAGCTTTGAGAAAAGATATTGGACATGAACAGATATATCCAAGGAATTAAAGACATCATTAAGAACAATCATAAAGGGCATAAATCAATGAAAACTATGCTTGTATGAAAAACCTGCTGGTATGTATATATGTATATAAATTAGCTTGTATAGCATCACTTGAGATAGGCCTTATTATCATTTAATTTATGAGAAAAGTGGAGCAAAGAGAAAGCATTGAAAGGTAATTTCTGTAACCTGCATAAATGCTTTACTGAAGCATGAGTTTACATTCTGTATGAAAAACTAAGACTTTCCTATATACCTCAGCATATTCATCCTGTGAAAAAAATAATGGGTTTACTTAAAGGATATAGCATAATATGTATGAAAAAGGTCACCACATTTAAAGTAGCCCCCACAAACAACCATAAGTTTATAACACTGATAAAGTCCTTTCCAGAAGCCTTTATTAATAGTTTTCTAAACCAAAAAACTCAGCCTAATCTTACTCACCAATAGGAAGTGTTTCCTTCTGCTAAATTTATATTTTGCAATGACAGAAACAAAGTTACAATTAAGTTTTTCGATTAAAGTGAGTTGTCATTCTGGAAAATGACATTTGAGATTAAAAGTATAATGTGATATGAAGAAATGAGGAGGAAATTTTCTCTTATTTAGTAAAAGCAAGGCTATAAAATAACTTCTCAACTCTATTAACCTAAGTTCTAGTATATTATATAATCATATCAGTATATTTATATTTATATTCAAACATAATAAATGTTTATACAAAAATCAAAAGACTACACATTTTAAATTGGGTGCTTTATGTAAGATTATTAGAGAATAATACCTCTTTATATTAGATATCTAAGCACAAATAAATGTTAAACACTATGGATATTGATATGTGTGGAGTTATGTATGGACTACATTAGTTGACACAAATGGAGAGGAGAACTGGTATTGAAGAAAAAATTAACGTTTAATAGTATGCAGTGAAAAATAGATACATTAATTGTTCACATAATAGATAAATTTATTGTCTGAAAAAAATAGTATGCAGGGTAGAGGGATTGGATTTCTTCAGCTAACAAAAGCCAACTTGAAAAATATTCTAATGTGAATGAAACAACAACGCCCTACACCCCAATTTTAAACTAAATATAAACCAAAAACAGCATTAATAAAATATAGCAGGTTGAAGGGAACATAGACAGACTGGTGGGTCCAGATTCCAGGGGAGGGTATTGCTGAAGCAGCTCAGAAGTTCAAACATGGTGTAAAGTTAGCCTATTATCCCTCCATGGGTGAGTTTGTAAGTCTCAAGGATCTGTCAAGGCTCACTAATAAATGTCTTGCTCTAAAAAGCAATTTAACAAAAGAAAAAGAAAAGAACATGGATACTTCAAATTTTCTCTCCCTTGAGCTAAAGGCCCCCCTACTGACCTTGCTTTAAAGACTGGGCAAGTTGGCAAGAATGGAAAAGGGCCAACAGCAGTGTGTAGATAAGCTTCCGAATGTCTTGTCTTTCAAATGGATGAACAGGTCTGCTCCTTCAAGTCAGGAAATGCTTAGTGTTCTTTTTACAAAACAGGCATTTACCAGTTAGTATAGAATTGTTTCTTACACAAAATATTTCCAGACAAAAATCTGTGCCATTTTATTAATTAAAGTAAATATGTGTTTATACTGCCTTACTGAAAATTTGTAAAATGCAAGATATAATGAATCTCTTTTTCACAGCACATTGTAAATCACTTCTGGTGCTCTCCAGGTTTAATAGGTGATGGTTTATTATTCATGTTCAGCATAAACTAAGTCATTAAAATTACAAATTCACAAGTAAGCTACAAAAATTATGCTTGTCTTCAAGATTATGGATTTAATAATTGAAAATACGGTCTAACCTAGAGAGAGAAAAATTGCTGAAACTCGAAAGCTCACCTGAAGCTTACCACTGAGAACAAGCCATCTTTTCATTTACATCAAGAGAAAAAAGCAGTAAATGAACAAAAGAGCATTAGGCTGTTTTACAAGATTTATCTTTCCAGAATTCCAATTCATATTTCTACAATGCATGCATTACAAATATGGCAGATGACATATTCATGTAATATGAGCTAGATTCTGTCATGAACAGTAGATGCTCCTTTTAACAGCAAAATTGTTAAAATTCTTTTTTTTTCCTGTGCTTGAATGCTAAACTGTTTTGAAAATGCTAAGCTCTGTGCCAGTCTGATTTTTTACTAAAAATGAGAACTGATCATGCATATGTTTGACTTGTTGCAATCAAATGCTTTTTCCCTGGTCAGTGAGCCCAGCCACTTGCATGCTTTCTTTTGAAATAAGACACTTACTAAATATATTGTGAGCAGCTGACTCCATGAGGCTGAGCTTCCTATTTCTAACTTTTGAGACCTCCAGAGGCTTAGTCTTCTAGAAATCAATTTACTGTAGTTGATGTGCTTTCCTTCCCTCTACTCATTTCAGTTTGAAATTAGTATGTTGATTTAATCTAAGGTAACTGGGCTGTCAAGGATTTATCTTGTATAGTAAGAGTCTGGATTATAGACACCCCCATAAGTAAATATGTAGCTTTGCTTTGAGTTCTTACGTATTTTTGTCTAACTTCACTTTTTACATTATGGTATTTATTTGAAGGGATCATTTTACATATAAACTGATGAGGTCAGGGATTCTAGGAAACAAGCAGGGAGAGAGAGCAAGAGAGAAAGAGAGAGAGAGAGAGAGAGAGAGAGAGCGCTTAACTTAAATGCCTCCCAACTGTACCTTAAAAATTAAGAGAAATCAATGTGTACCATAGTTTTCTGTCAATCTTTTGGGATCTAGCAGTAACCTTTGCATATGATATACTGCTCCTCTTTGGCTCACTAAATCAAATGAGATTCTCTGAGACAGATGTTAGTGTGCAGAACTATTTTGTAAGTTTTTGCCTTTGGAAAAGAAGTAGTTAAGGATGCAAGATCACTGAGCTTTTTTTTCTCTTTCTGTGATTTGGAATATTTTCAGTGTGATGACCAAAGAAAGTCTTGAGAACTTTCTCCACATTTTTCTATTATTGAAAGGTATACTACTGCACCATTAATAGGCAGGGTTCAGAAGGAAGACAGAAAAGCAACTCTTCCATGATCATCCTCTGTGCTGCTGTGATCTCTTCATTTTTCGAGAGTAATTGTCACTGAACTACAATCTACTATGAAGCCCTCACATAAGAGCTAACCTGATTGTGGAAACATGACCTTCAAGCTCTGGATTTGTGAGGTAAATAAACCTGTTTTCTATTTAAGGTTATGCCACTTTAGGTCTTTTATAACAGTAATAAAAAATGAATAGAACACATTTTGAAAAACCTTTGATTCAGCTCACATAGAATATGCTCCATTACTTAATAATTTATAAACATAGAAAATTATATGAAACAGATATATGATAGGTATGAAGTTGTCTAATATCTTAAGGATTAAAGAAACCTTCTCATGTTTTTGGTTATGAGCCTAGCCTTTAACAACTGAGCCATCTCTTCAGCCCAGTAGAAACCTTCTTAAGGAGATAAAATATAATCCTTAAAATGATAAATAACGATGAACAGTAGGAAAAGGCTATGTACCAAAATGAAAGGCATAGAAGAATAGTACAGAATCTATTTATTACTGTCCATACAGCTGTCACTTTGCACAATGAGATTTCACTGTGATTTGTGCTTTTTAATACTAGTTAGTATTACCTGCCCTTTATTGACAGCATGCAAACACACAAGCATGTACAAACGTACATGTACATATATACATGAACAAATAAGGTAAAAGATAAAGCCCTATCTCCGGGCATGGAAGTTTCTCACTGATTGAATTGATTATAACCAGGAAACTTTATTTTCCTTGTCCCTCAGATTATAAGCTTTCAAAAACCTAGTCACTTTTTCGTTGCGTACCTTTGCATTATTTATACTTAGTGCCTGAGAAATATGATATATACAATAAATGATTGATTAATGAGTAAGCATGGGTTTTAGTTGTATAGTGAATCTCACCTCTCTTTCGAAAGAGCATTGTATCTATTCCTAGCCAAGAGCATTGACAGAAACTTGTACTCTTTTAACATTCGGATAACTAGGGTAGGATAGCTAGGGTAGGAGTGATTCAAGAAAAACAAACAACATTGACCACTACCCCTGCATGCATGTGAACACCTGTGAAAAAAATATGCATTTATGAACCTACATATACACATATACACACAAGATGCAAAATAAGTCAGTGCAAACTGCATCTATCTCTACCACTTTCTGTTATACTTTCTATAATATACTTGTCTCTTGTGAACAAATACCTCATAATTATCTGTCTAAACAAAAAGTCCTAATTTAATCTTTTTTTTCCTTTTCTAATTTTTACTTTTTATTTTAATTACATTTTATTCACTTTGAATCACAGCTGTAGCCCCCGCCCTCAATCCTTCCCAATCCCACTCTCCCTCCATCATCTCCTCCTGTGCCCCTCTCTAAGACCACTGATAAAGGAGAAACTAATCCCCTTCCCTCTGACCCTAGCCTATCAAGTCTCATAAGGACTGGTTTCATTGTCTTCCTTTGTGGCCTGGTAAGGCTACTCACCCATTAGGGGTTCAAGAAGATCAAAGAGCTAGCCACTGAGTTCATGTGAGAGATAGTCCCTCTTCCCTTTACTAGACAACTCACTTGGAAACTGAGCTGCCATGGGTTATATCTGTGCAGGAGTTCTAGGTAATCTCCATGAATGGTCCCTGGTTGGAGTATCAGTCTCACAAAAGACCCCTGTGCCCAGATTTCTGGTTCTGTTGCTCTCCTTGTGGAGCTCCTGTCCCCTCCAGGTCTTTCTGTCTCTCCCTTCTTTCGTAAGATTTCATGCACTTTGCCCAAAGTTTAGCTATGAGTCTCAACATCTGCTTTGATACCCTGCTGGGTAGTGTCTTTCAAAGTATTGTAATTAGTTAATATCAGGGTCAAACAGAAGAGTCCTGAGACTGTATCTTTCAAAGCTATCAATCTACCCTGTCTTCAAAGTCACTTTAGTTCCTAGTGAGTTTTCTGGGGGTTAGTTTCTACTTTATCCTAAAGACAACAGTGTCATGGTACCTCTGAATTTCACAGACTTGTTTTCAACTTGTCCCTGCACTGACAGCTAAGTTCTTCACTTATATTCCCCAAATCAAAATAACTCCACTGTTTTATTGCTATGTATTTGACACATCAAGCCCTTCACAGGTGGGCTTCAGTTAAAATATTACATAGAAATTTAGAGCAAAATAAAGCAAAAGAATAAAATGTTCCAGTTCCATAAGACTTGATTCCTCACTAAAACCCATTGGTGCAAATGCTAGTTAAAGATAACAGGATTTGTTACATCTTCTGAAATCTAATTTTCTTAACCCTAATAATCTAAAAAGAAATTTTCAATGTCATTGGCAAATTTTTATTTCATAATTGATCTTGAATTTGACAAATTCAAGACAGACATGAAAGAAAACATTGGAAATGGCAAAACCTACCACAGTTGGCAACCTAAGAACACACCCTCTACTTGCCAACATGAGAGTGCCAGTAAATTTCACACATTAGTTGTCAGGATTTAAAAATTTCATTCTGTGGTAGAGCAAAAAATAATAGGAAAAGCAATGATTTTTTTAACCCACCATGCTGAAACTGATTTCTATGAATATTTGGAAGTCTTGACATGTGATAGCATAAGACATGATGAATCATCAACTAATGATCATGTTTATTTAATGTGTATTAACAGAAGTGGGTTATATAATTTTGAATTTAGAATGTATGTATAATACTAAGTATTCCATTAGAAAAAGATTTCCAAATATTTATTTCTGCCTCAGTTTGTACTTATATAAAAATAATTGCCATATTCTCTAAATTGATAAGCTAATATAGACTAGATAATCTTTTCAGAAAGAATAAAACAATATATAAAAGTGAAAAAATATTTCTGCCCACTTTCAAATATACTATACATATAAAAATGAATGAGTTTTCTTAATAACTTTAATGTGCTAAAGAGAACAGTCAAATGTATTTACAATCTTATATAATTATAAAAACAACATATAGAAGCAATAATTTAACTATACTATCACACCCAAAGACAGTTCTGCAGGTTGAAATCATTTAGTTAAAATATTTTCTTTAATAATCTTATACAAAATTCTTTATATAATTGGAAGTGAGTTAGATATTTATGGACTAGTATGCTGTATTCCAGAAAACTACTCTATATCAAGAAAACACTACATTCTTTATGAATTATTTTTCTTATCATTAGGATCAATTTACAGAAAGTCCAAAAGGAAGAAACAGGTAAACCTTGGTGTTACAAGGCCAAAAAGAATTGCAAACATGTGTAAACCAACTCAAACGTAATGGTTGAGAACATGCAATATGTAATTGAATGCATACTATGATATTTTCAATTATCTTTCTCCCTACATGTACATCTACAATTGCATGTATAGTATAAAATGCTAATAATATTGTTAAGTATATGACTGGCAGATAAAAATAATCCAAAAGATGTCTTCAAAGTACTTACTGACTATTATTGGGTATTATGTAGATCAGCTGACTAATCACATTGTAATGTTTTACTTTTTCTTTCATTTTTGTTTCTTTATTTTGTGTTTTTGTTTATTTGTTTTGTTTTGTTTTGTTTTGGCAGGGTTTCTCAGTGTAACTTGAGCTGTCCTGGAACTTGCTGTGTAAACTACACTGGCCTCAAAATCACAGAGATTTTCCTGTTTCCCAAGTGCTATGATTAAGGTGTGCGCCACCACCACAGAACTCCAAAACATTCAGCATCTCCAGTTCTAACCAGATCCATTGAGGAAGAGGCTTCATAAATGCACTTTATTAAATTTCTTATGCTTTCTGCACTACAATGGCCTCATCTCAAAAATAACTTGCACCCTCTTTAGCTGTTCTGTGAGAAAAACTAGAAAATTAAAGTCATTGTCTTAAAAATGAGAAACTTGAGGCAAATGAGGATATGTTCTCAAATGGGAAGATTAACTACAAAATGATTGCTTTGGTGAATTTTTTTGACCTTTTGTCTAAATTTTATTGTGCTGAAATTTTGTTTCAGAACAGTCTATGCATTTGAAAGTGAGCATGATAAATATCTTACTATTCAATTTTAATATTAACAATCACGTCCTACTTTATCCAGCAGTAACCATAAACATAATTTATAATATAATCACCATGAAAAATTCTGCTTAACCATTTCTGCCTGTTATTAACAGCTAGTGCTAAAACTAGGTGTGTGTTTGAATGGCAAAATGATGTTTTTATACATTTTCAGCAAAAACTTTCATTAAATAATTTGTATTTTCCTTCATTTAGAGGCCTGGATATGCGTTAGTGATAAACAATAGTCTACACTTGAGTGATATTATTTGCTAAGTGGAAAAATCATTTCAGTTTGGTAGTCATTTGAGGTTGATTAAATCAGAGGCTAAAGATTATGAGCCACTGTATTCTCCAACTTGAAAAAAAAAATCAATACACCCTAGATAATGGGCAGGCAAAATTGTAACCAGATTAAGTGTGTGAACCTTGGCCACCTCCAACAGCTCAGAAAAATTAATCCAGAAAAGGATAATGTGATACAAAACATTTTTTGTTAAATATGTCTTCCCACAAAGTTAAGCCTATTATTCGTTTGAAAATAAACCACATAACTGTAAGAATTAGCATATGAATCAATACTTCTTTCCTAGGGCTAAAATTGCCTTGCTATCTTCTTCTCATAAAGACTTATGCCTCTGCATCTTATAATTCATCCATCAATAGATACATGGGGCAGAGAGTTGGACAGCAATACAGGTTTTAAGAATAGCCAGAACCTGGAAACAACGCAGATGTCCATCAATGGAGGAATGAATACAGAAATTGTGGTATTTTTACACAACGGAATACTACTCGGCATTCAAAAACAAGGAAATCATGAAATTTGCAGGCAAATAGTGAGATCTAGAAAAGATCATTCTGAGTGAAGTATCCCAGAAGGAGAAAGACAAACATGGTATATACTCGCTTATATAGACCTACAAGATATGATAAACATAATGAAATCTACACACCTAAAAAAGATAAAAAGAAAGTGGACACGGGGTAAGATAATCAATCCTCACTTAAAAAGACGAATGGAATGTGCATTGGACGTATGACAAGAGTCTACTGCAGAAGGCATCTGAAAGACTCTACCTAGCAGTGTTTCAAAACAGATACTAAGACTCATAACCAAACCTTCAGCAGAAAGGGAGATAGTATGACGTGGAAAGGCAAGGAGCTCCGCAAGGACCAAATATATCTGGGCACAAGGGTCTTTTCTGAGACTGACACTCCACCAAGGACCATGTATGGATATAACCTAGAACCTTTGCTCTGATGAAGCCCATGGTAGCTCAGTAACCAATTGGTTTCCCATATTAAGGGGAACAGGGATTATTTCTGACAGAAACTCAATGGCAGGCTCTTTGACCTCCCCACCCCCCAAGGGAAGCACATTCCTGATAGACCACAGAGGAGGGCTTTGCAGCCAGTCCTGAAGATACCTGATAAAACAGGGTCAGATGAAAGGGAAGGAGGTCCTCCACAAGCAGTGGACTTGTAAAGGGGCAGGGAGGAGATGAGGGAGGGAGGGTGGGATTGGAAGGGAATAATTGAGCAGGATATAGCTGGGATACAGAGTTAATAAAATGTAACTAGTAATAAAAAAATTAAATTAAATTAAAAAATAAAAATAAATAAATATTAAAACATGTTGTGATTATGACAAAGTTTATATTATCATCCTTAATAGCAAAACCAAAGGTGTCTTCACTGTTTCAGAATCTCCATCAGCAATGGGAATAACAATATTGAATTTGAATATTAAAGGGTAAATAAGAATGGATACAGAATATTATAACAGTACAATTATCAACTGTAATCAAAGTCTTTTCAGATTTGTAGATAGTCATAAGGAGTGCAGTCTGTTTAGTTGCAAAAAAAAAAACAGCAGGCTAATTTAGAGAAGAAAGTTGGGAAATATTGTGATTTTTTTTTCCTTTGCACTTTAAGAACAAAATTCTTTTCATTTGCATAAAATGTAATTTTGACAAATGGAAACATTTTATTATTTCAACACAATATAATGCCAGTATTCTCTAATACAAATTAAAATCACTATATAATTATTATTTAACATTTGTTGAAGTACTTATTTGCTTCAACACTGATTTAGTAAAATGTGTTTCTAATAGATTTTATTATTTATTTTAATTTTATGTATGTGTACTTTGACTACATATGCTCCACATGTTTGCAGTACTCCCAGAGATATTTTTAATTAAATAGTGAATTGATTATGTTAACTTTCTCTGATTTGTTTTGGCATGGTATAGACCAATGACTGACACCCAAGCACAGCTATTGGTTTTGAAGGAATGATTTCTAAATTTCTAAGGTAGTATTAAATAAAGAGTTGAAAGGTTCTATTGACAACACATTCCTACAAATTAATGTGAGTGGACAGACCATAGCCTGTCAGTTCGGCTTGGATGAAAATGTACAGTTAACAGATTGAAAGAGTGATACAGATATTTTTCATCAACTTTTGACAAATGAAAGGTAAGCAGCGCTGTTTGCTTGCCATAAATTACTGAGTTGGTTAGCTAAATCTTGTATGATATTGAAAATGCTGTACATATGTCTGTTGAAAAAAAAAATCTTATCAAGCCCAATGCATTTTACACAAATAAGAGGATGTAGACTACTTTATTATGGACATAAAGTCAATGACTATCCTACAAGCTCCAACCAGCACAGTTAAGACTATTAGCACTGGTGTAAATGAAACAAACCTCTACTGAAATTTTATACTAGGACAATCACAGAATTAGCAACATCTAATAAATAAACCAGTAAGAGAGATGGGGATGTAGCAAAGTGGTCGAGTACAATACATATTAAGTATTACCCTGGGTTTAATTCCTGGAGAGAGACTGAAAGAGACAGAGACAGAGACAGAGACAAAGAGAGACAAACAGACAGAGATAGACAGATAGAGACAGAGAGAGAGGGAGACAGAGACAGAGACAGAGACAGAGATGGAGGCACACACACAGAATATAGAAATTAAACTTTGGTAACCTTGTATAACTGTACACAGTTAATCACATCCTCTAGTTTGATCATTTTATAAAAACTAACATAGCAAATACTGTTTTTATGTTGTCTTTGGATGACAATAATTACTACATAGACTCTTATAATTACAGATATGACTTGAAGTAGGATATTTGCATATTCATAATTAAAAATCTGGCTTCCAGGTTTGGTCTCCATAAAACACGAGACATAAAATCATTACACTTAAACAATGGAAGTCCAAAATGGCAGCTACCAGCATGCACCATATCTGAGGGGCATCTGATCCAAAACTCCAAAATTGTTAAGTGGAGGGGGAACTGAAGGCAGAATATCTATATTGAGGCTTCCTGGGTGAGAGGGGATAGTTTGGTTGCAGGTAACCCATGGACTTCTTCATGGACTAAGAGTAGCAAATATTCAACCCCTATGCCACAAGCACAGGCATCCCTGCTCAGCTGAGGCAGCAGTGGTTGCCCCAAGCATGAGCTCCAGCACTCAGTGATTGAAACAGCACAGGCTGGCCTACAAGAGCTGAGGGGCAGTTCCTATTCCAAGCATGAACCTCCTTCCTCAGTGACTGAAAAGACACAGGCTGGTCTCCCAGAGTGGGGCAGTTGTTGAACAGGACCTCCCAGTGCTGCAGCAGCTGCAGGCAGTGGCTAGACCAAGCAGGAGCCTCTGCACTCTGTGACTCAGACTTGAGAGGCAGCTACCCCAAGTACAAGTCTCCCTGCTTGGTGGTCAAACAATGGACACCACTGAGCTGATGGATGTCCTATATTCTCATTTGTCCCTGCAGGACCAAATCTGAGAGTAGAGACAGGGGTACCCCTGTGCTTTCTAATTAGGCTTAAGAGTGAGTGAGTGTACCTTTAAGAGAGTGCTTGCAGAGCCCCAGATCCATGGTCCCTCTACACTAGTAGTCAGACACCAGTCCCTCCCACCCACACCCCCACTGCTGTGGGAAACATAGGTGTACATGGAAAAGCATTCTCAACATTGAAGCCCCTGTTCTGTGGGTCTACCAGTGGAGTCTAGGAAAACAATTCCTGGAGCCCAGACAAATCTGAATACCAGGAGAACAGTATGACAGGCTTGTAGGTCACCTGCATATGTGCAGTATGCCCACAAACAGTTCCAGCACCCACACCCTTTCCCAGTCATAAGCTCCACCATTCCAGGCATCTATACAATCTAACATCCACTTCCCTCAAGGCACAGTCCTACACACAGCCCATACATGTGTATATGTGCCTGCAACCTTCCTCCCTTAGCTACAGCTGAATACCATCATCCACTCTCAAACCAATGGATCTCTCTCATCTTCCTGAAGAATACTCCAGACACCAGAGACAGACTGACCCAGTCTGAAGTACAGACTCCAGGAAAAACAAAACAAAACAAACAAACAAAAAAACAGCTAAGGTTATGGATAAGCAGATGGCTAGAGGTCAGTGTAAGAACACATTCAACAAAAATCAGGATATCATAGTTTCACTAGCAAATCCCCAAACCAATGGATATGCTAATTCATCAGAAACACAGGAAAATTACCTCAAATCTATGCTTATCCAGTAACTAGAGGCACATAAAGAAGAAATGAACAAAGCTCTCAAAGAAATCAGGCAAAACAGCCAAACAAATAGAGGCATAAGTAGAGGCACAAGTAGTGGCATGTAGAGAGGAAATGAACAAAAAAATTGAGGCCAACATGGAAAGACAGGAATCCACATTCAAACAGATGAATGAAATGGTGCAAGATGTGAAAACAGAATTAGAATCAATAAAGAAAACACGAATAGAGAATACAGGAGCTGGAGAACTTAGAGAAAAGATCAGGAATCACAAAAGTAAGCATCACCAACAGAATACAAGAGAAGAAAGAATCTCAGGCGCTTAAGATAAATTGCAGAAATTTATACATCTCTCAAAGAAAAAGTAAAATTGGAAAAGTTCCAAACACAAAACAACCAGTAAGAGGACAGCAGTGACTGCACAGTGACCAACAAACTGAACTCTGGGCACAGAAACATCAGAGATTGTGTTTCCCAGGTGAGAGGAAACCCCACCATGTGGGAAGCAATTGGGTCTATTTTCAGGTCACCAAGCTAAACCTCTGAAGAGTTCCAGGATCCCAGCAGATGCTCAAACACCAGCCCAGAGCCACAAGCCTGCTTGCTCTGATCACCATCCCAGACTGAAAAGTAGGCACCACAACACCAGTGACACCAGGGATTTCCAGTCGAGAGAAAACCCCAGTGTGAAGGAAGTAATTTGGACTGACCTCACATCATCCATACAATTCCTGAAAAAGGTCCCTAATCTGGCTGTCACTCAGGCACCAGGCCAGAGACCTACCTGCATGCCCCACTCACCTTCCCAGATAGAACTGTGGGCCCCAGGGCACCAGAGACTGGGTTTCCTTGTGGGAAATAAACCCCAGATTAAGGAAAACATTAGGTCAGACCTCAGGGTTCTCAGCTGATCCACACCCCCGAAAAGTTCTCAGGAAAAGTTCCTGGGTTCCTGCAGGCACCAAGTAATTAGTGCTGAGAGACTCGCCTGCAACCCTTAGCTAAACTAAGTAAAAGGCAGAAAGGCTCTGCAAATAAAAAAAAATCAGTAACGAAAAGGGGGACATAACAGCAGACACTGAGGATATCCAAACAATCATTAGATCTTATTACAAAAGACTATACGCCACAACATTTGAAAATCTAAATGAAATGGACAATTTTCTTGATCGTTTCCACTTGCAAAAGCTGAATCAAGACCAGGTGAAACAATTAAATAGTCCTCTACCTCCTAAGGAAATAGAAGTTGTCATCAAAAGTCTCCCATCCAAAAAAAAAAAAAAAAAAAAAAAAGCCAGAGCCAGATGGTTTCAGTGAAGAATTCTATGATACCTTCAAAGAAGAGCTAACACCACCAATACTTTTTAAACTCTTCCACAAAATAGAAACAGAAGGAATGTTACCAAATTCATGCTAGGAATCCACAGTAACCTTTATACCTGAACCTTAAAAAGATACAACAAAGAAAGAGAAATTTAGGCCAATCTCCCTTATGAACATTGATGCAAAAACACTCAACCATGTACTTGCAAATCAAATCCAAAATCACATCAAAGTTATCATCTACTATGACCAATTAGGATTCAACCCAGGTATGCATGGGTAGTTTCAATACAGAGAAATCCATCAATGTAATCCACCATATAAATAAACTGAAAAAAAAAAACATGATAATGTCCTTAGTTACCGAAAAAGCATTTGAAAAAATCCAACATTCGTTTATCTTTAAAGTAAGTCCTGGAAGGATCAGGGATACAAGGCACTTACAGAAACATAGTGAAGACAATATACAGCAAGCCTGTAGCCAACATCAAACTAAATGGAAAGAAACATAAGTTAATCCCACTGAAATGAGGGACAAGGCAAGGCTGCCCACTCTCTCCATATCTCTTCAACATAGTTCTTAAAGTCCTTGCTAGCGCAATAAGACAAGTAAAGTAGATCAAGGGGATTCAGCTCATATCATCTGGAGGAATCTCTATCCTTGACCTCAAGCTGTATTATAGAGCAAGAGAAAAAAAGAAAAAAAAAAAAAAGAGCATGGTACTGGCATAGACATAGAAAATGGCTGGTGGAAAAATGGAATCCAATAGAAGACCAAGAAATAAACCCACACACTTATGGACTCCTGATTTTGGACAAAGAAGCCCAAATCATACAATGGAAAAATATAACATCTTCAGCAAATGGTGCTGGTCTAACTGGATATCTATAGGTAGAAAATACAAATAGATAATAATCATCACTGCACAAAACTAAAGTCCAAGTGGATCAAGGCCTCAATATAAAACCAGACAAAGTAAACCTGTTAGAAGTAAAAGTGGTAGAGTCTTTCAGATGCCTTTTGCGGTAGACTCCTGTCATACATTCAATGCACATCCCATTTGTCTTTCTAAATGAGGATTGATCCTAGCAGTGTTTCAAAGCAGACAATAAGACTCATAACCAAACCATGGCAGAGTGCAGGGAATCATATGAAAGAAGGGGAGTTAGTATGATATGGAAAGGATAGGAGCTCTACAAGTACCAAATATATCCAGGCACAGGGTCTTTTCTGAGACTGACACTCAACCAAGGACCATCTATGGATATAACCTAGAACTTCTGCTCAGATGTGGCCCGTGGTAGCTCAGTAACCAAGTAGTTTTCCAAAGTAAGGGGAACAAGGACTATTTCTAACAGGATCTCAAGGGCAGGCTCTTTGTCCTCACCCCCCCCCCCCAGGGGAGGAGCAGTCCTGATAGGCCACACAGGAGGACTTTGCAGCCAGCCTTGAAGATACCTGATAAAACAGGGTCAAATGAAAGGGGAGGAGGTCCTCCCCTATCAGTGGACTTGGAAAGGGGCAGGGAGGAGACCAGGGAGGGAGTTGGGGAGGGGGAGGGAATGAGGGAGCAGGATACAGCTGGGACACAGAGTTAACAAATTGTAACTAAAAAGAAAAATAAGAAAAAAAAAAGAAGTAAAAGTGGGGAAGAACCTTGAACTCTTTGGCACAGATGAAAACTTCCTGAACAGGACACCAAACACACAGGCTGTAAGATAAACAGTAAATAAATGGGAACTCATGAAACTGAAAAGCTTCTGTAAAGCAAAGGACACTGTTGTCAAAACAAAACTACAGCCTACAGAAAAGGAAAAGGATCTTCACCAACCCTATATCTGACAGAGGGCTAGTTACAGATTATATAACGAAATCAGAAGTTAAAGAAAAACAAATTAAGTAATCCAAATGAATAATGGGGTACAGAGCTAAACAGAGAATTCTCAATAAAAGAATATCAAATGGCAGAGAAACACTTAAAGAAATGTTCAACATCCATAGACTTCAGGAAAATGAAAATCAAAACAACCGTGAGATTTCATCTTACACCCATCAGAATTGCTAAGAGCAAAAACTAAAGTAAAAACATATGCTAGAGAGCATGTGGAGAAAAGGAAACCCTCCTTCATTGTTAGTGGGAATGTAAACTTGTACAACCACTTTGGAAATCAATCTGGCACTTTCTCAGACAATTAGGAATAATGTTACCTCAAGATCCAGCTATACCACTCCTAGGCATGTATCCAAAATATGCTCAAGTATACACCATGGATATATTGCTCAACCATGTTTATAGCACCTTTATTAGTAATAGCCAAAGTTGGAAACATCCAGATGTTCCTCAGTTGAGGATTGGATACAGAGATTGTGATACATTTACACAATGGAATACAATAGCAATTAAAAACAAGAAACCATAACATTTGCAGGCAGATGGTGGGAACTAGAAAAGATCATCCTGAGTGATGTATCCCAGAAGCATAAAGACAGACATGGCATATACTCACTTCAAAGTGGATATTAGACATATAATATAGGCTATTCAAACTAAAATATGTACACGTAAAGAAGCTAATCAAGAAGGAAGACCGTGGGTAAGAAGCTTAATCCTCATTCATAAAGGCAAAGATTCAGATCAGAAGAGGGAGAAAATAGAAAACAGCACAGGAGCCTACCACAGATTGACTCTGAAATACTCTACCCTGCAAGGTAACAAAGCAGAGGCTGAGACTCATAGCCAAACTGTGGACAGAGTTCAGATAATTCTATGAAAGAAGGAGGAGACAGAAAGACCTGGAAGGTATAGGAGCTCCACAAGGACAGCAACAGAACCAAAGAATATCTGCACAGATGTCCTTTCTGAGACTGATACTCCAACCAAGGACCATCCATGGAGATAACATAAAAGCCCTGAAAAGATGTAGCCCATAGTAGCTCTGTGTCCAAGTGGGTTCAATAGTAATGGGAACAGGGACTATCTCTGACTTAAACTCAGGGGGTGGCTCTTTGATCACCTCCCTCTGATGGGGGAACAGCCTTAACAGGCAATAGAGAAAGACAGTGCAACCAATACTTATGAGATCTGTTATACTAGGGTGAGAAGAAAGGGGAAGAGGATATCCCCTATCAGTGGACTAGGGGAAGGGCATGGGAGGAGAATAGGAAGGAAGTGTAAGATGGGGAGGGACCAAGAGAGGGTGATACAGCTTGGATACAAAGTGAAAAAAGTGAAATCAATTTAAAAATATATACATTTTAAAAATCCAAGAAACCAAGGACATCATGAAAAGACAAAATCTCAGAATAATCAGAATAGATGAAAAAGATTCCCGGTTCCAAGGTCCAGAAAATATTTTCAAGAAAATGATAGAAGAAAATTTTCCTAACTTAAAGAAAAAGATGTACATATATATATATCATATATATATATATGATATATATATATATATGTTATATATATATGATATATATGTTATATATATGATATATATGTATATCACATATATATATATATATGAACAATAGGCCTAAAGAACACGAAATAGACTACAGCAGAATATAAACTACTCATGTCACATAATCAAAACATATATATGTTTCTGTAGAATATATATAATATTCTATATAATATAATATAATATAATATAATATAATATAATGTAATGTAATGTAATGTAATGTAATGTAATGTAATGTAATGTAATGTAATGTAATGTAATGTAATGTAATATAATATAATATAATATAATATAATATAATATAATATAAACTATGTATATATATTAAAAGCAGCAAGGGGAAAAGGACAAGGAACCTAAAAAGGTAGACTGATCAGAATCACACCAGACTTCTCAACAGAAATTGTGAATCACAGAATGACCTGGGCAGATGTCATGCAGACTCTAGATACCATAGATGCCAACACAGACTACTATACCTAGCAAGTCTTTCAATCAACATAGATGGAGAAAACAAAATATTCCATTGCCAAAATAACTTAAACAATATCTACACAGTAACCTAGCCCTTCAGAAGATATTAGAAGGAAAAATCCAATGGAACAAAATCAACTACACCCAAGAAAATACAGGATATAGATTAATTCACAAAAAGAGAATTAAAAGAAAACAAGGCTTGAAACAGAGTAACACCATCAACTCCACAAAAAAAAAGAAAGTAACATTCATTGGTCACTATTATCTATCAACATCAATGGACTCAACTTTCCAATAAAAAGACACAGACTAACAGAATGGTTGCTGAAACAAGATCCAACATTCTGCTGCATCCAAGAAACACACCTTTGCAACAAGATAAACTGCAGAGTAAAGGAATGGAAAAATGTTTGTCAAGCAAGAAATCAAGCTGGGGTAGCTATCCTAATATCCAGTAAAATAGACTTTCAACCAAAATTAATCAAAAAAGATGCAGAGGGGGACTTAATTTTCATCAAAGGAAAAATCCACCAGATGGATATCTATGCTCCAAATACAAGAGTACCTGTATTTGTAAATGAAAGATTACTAAAGCTTAATCACACAACTATCCTAACACCTTAACAGTAGGAAACTTGAACACTCCACTCACACCAAGGGACAGATCTTCAAGAAAGAAGCTCAATGGGGGAATAATGACACTTACAGAGGTCCTGAATTAAATGGACCTAATAGATGTCTAAAGAACTTTTCACCCAAAATCAATAGAGTTGAACTTCCTTTCAGCTATTCATGGAACCCTCTCAAAAATTGGCCATATTATCAGGCACAAAGCAAGCCTCAACTGATGCAAGAAGATTGTAATAATCCCTTGTATCCTTTCAGACCACTGTGGCCTAAAACTAGAAATAAACAACAACAGAAATGACAAAAAGCCTATATAGACATGGAAACTAAATAACTCTCTACTCAATGACAGCTTGGTCAGGGATGAAAAGAAAAAATAAATTAGAGACTTCCTAAAATTCAATGACAATGAAGGCACATCTTACCCAGTCTTATGGGACACAATGAGAGCAGTGCTAATAGCAAAGTTCATAACACAAAGTGCCTCCAGAAAGAAGTTAGAGACATCCCATACAAGCAACTTAATGGCACACCTAATGGCCATAGAAATAAAGAAGCAGGCAAAACCAGGATGAGTAGAAAATTGGAAATAATCAAACTCAGAGCTGAAATCAATGAATTAGAAACAAAGAAAATAATTTAAATAATCAATGAGACCAAGAGCTGGTTCTTTGAGAAAGTCAACAAGATAGAAAAATTCTTGGCCAAAGTAACTAAAAGGTAGAGAGAAACTATCCAAATTAGCAAAATCAGAAAAGAAAATGGGGGCATTATGACAGACACTGAGGAAATCCAAGCAATCATTTTTTCTTACTACAAAAGCCTATATGGCACAAAATTTGAAAATCTATGTGAAATGTACAATTTTCTTGATAGACTCCCTTTATCAAAAATAAATCAATTCAGATAAATACAGTAAATAATCCTATATAACCAAAGGAAAGAGAATTAGTCATAAAAAGTCTCCCTTCCCAAAAAAAGTTCAGGGCCAGACAGGTTCAGCACAAAATTCTACCAGACCTTCAAAGAAGATGTAACTACAATTCTCTTCAAACACTTCCACAAAATTGGAGCAGAAGGGACATTACCAAACTCATCTGTGAAAGCACAGTGACTCTGATATCTAAACCACAGAAAGACTCCCCAAAAAAGAGAACATCAGACTTATATCTCTTATGAGCATTAATGCAAAATACTCAATAAAATACTTGCAGAAAGAATCCAAGAACACATAAAAGATATCCCCATGACCAAACAGGCTTCATTCCAGGCATGAAGGGGTGGTTCAATATATAGAAATCCAGCAATGCAATCCACCATATAAAAAATCTGAAGATAAAAAAAAAACACATGATCATTTCTTTAGATGCTGAAAAAGCATTTGACAAAATTCAACACCCATTCGTGTTTAAAGTCTTGGAGAAATCAGGGATACAAGGCACATACCTAAACATAGTAAAAACAATGTGAACAGCAAGCCTATAGCTAACATCAAACTAAATGGAGAGAATCTTAAGTCAATCCCACTGAAATCAGGGACAAGACAGGGCTACCCACTCTCTCCATATCTCTTCAACATAGTACTTGAAGTCCTAGCTAGAGTAATAAGACAACTAATGGAGATCAAGTGCATACAAATCAGAAAGGAAAATGTCAAAATTATCACTATTTACAGATGATATGATAGTATACATGAGTGACACCAAAAATTCAACCAGAGAACTCCTTCATCTGTTAAATACCTTCAGCAAAGTGGCTGGATACAAAATTAACTGAAAAAAAAATTAGTAGCCCTTCTGTTTACCAAAGACAAAAGAGCTGAGAAAGAAATTAGGGAAACAACACTCTTCACAATAACCACTAATAACATAAAATACTTTGTTGTGACTCTAACCAAGCAAGTGAATGACCAATGTGAAATAAAGTCAAATCTTTAAAGAGCTAAATTGAAGAAGATATCAGAAGATGGAACGATCTCCCATTCACATGATTCTGTTGGATTAACATAGTAAAAATGGCTATCCTGCCGAAAGGATACAGATTCAATGCAATTCCCATCAAAATCATCTCAACACAATTCTTTACAGACCTTTAAATATCAATTCTCAATTTCATATGGAAAAAAAACAAAACAAAACAATTCTTTCAGAATTACTGAAAGAATCCTGTAAAACAACAGATTATCTGGAGGTATCTCCATTCTTGATCTAAAGTTGTACTACAGAGCAAGAGCAATGAATACTGCATGGTACTGGCATAGAACAGAAGGGTGGAACAATGTAATCTAATAGAACACTCAAAACCAAACCCACACACCTACTGTTATTTGATTTTTGACAAAGAAGCCAAAACTATATAATGAAAAACAGACAGCATCTTCAAAAATGGTGTTGGTCCAACTGGATGTCTACATGAAGAAATGTGGAAATAGATCCATATTTATTGCTCTGCACAAACAGAAGTCCAAGTGGATCAAAGACCTCAACATAAAACCAGACAAGCTAAACCTGTTAGAAGAAAAAAGGGGAAGGAGCCTTGAACTCATTGGCACAGATGAAAACTTCCTGAACAGAACACCAACAGCACAGGCTCTAAGGTCAATAATCAATAAATGGGATCTCATGAAACTGAAAAGTTTTTATAAAGCAAAGCACACTTGTCATCTGAACAAAACAACAGCCTACAGATTGGGAAAGGATCTTCACCAACCCTGTATCTGACAGAGGACTAATATCCAGAATATATAAAGAACTAAAGACATTAAACAGCAACAAATCAAGTAGTCTAATTAAAAAATGTGGTACAGAGCTAAACAGAAAATTCCCAATAGAGGAATATGGATTGGTTCGGAAACACTTAATGGAAATGCTCATTATCCATAGTCATCAATGATATGAAAGTCAAAACAACACTGAGATTTCACCTTATACCCATTAGAATAGCTAGATCAAAAATTCAAGTGACATCACATCCTGGAGAGGATGTGGAGAAAGTGGAACCCTCCTCCATTGCTGGTGGGAATGTAAACTTGTACAACCACTTTGGAAATCAATCTGATTCTTTCTCAGACTATTAGGAATAGTGCTTCCTTAAGATCCATCTATGCCACTCCTCGGCATATAGCCAAACTATGCTCAAGTATACAAATAGGACATCTGCTCAACTATGTTGGTAGCAGCTTTATTAATAATAGCCAGAATCTGGAAACAACCTAGATGTCCCTTAGCTGAGGAATCGATACAAAAATGGTGGTACAATTACACAACAAAATACTACCTAGCCATTAATAACAAGGAAATCACAAAATTTGCAGGCAAATGGCGAGAACTAGAAAAGATCATCCTGAATGAGGTATCCCAGAAGCAGAAAAACACCCATGGTATGTACTCATTTTTAAGCGGATGTTAGACATGTAATACAGGATAAACATTCTAAACTGTGTACAACTAAGTAAGCTAAGCAAGGAGGAGGACCCTGGGTAAGATGATCAGTTCTCACTCTGAAAAACAAAGGGGTTGAACATCTGAAGAGGGAGAAAACAAGCAAAAGTACAGGAGCCTACCACAGAGGGCCTTTGAAAGATTCTACCCAGCAAAGTATCAAAGCAGATGCTGAGACTCAGAGCCAAACTTTGGGCAGAGTACAGGGAATCTCATGAAGGAAGGGAAGATAAAACAAACAAACAAACAAACAAACAAACAAACAAACAAAAACCTAGAGGGGACAGGAGCTCCACCAGAAGAGCAACATAACCAAAATAAAATTTTGCATAGAGGTCTTTTCTGAGACTAATACTCCACCCAAGCAACATGCATGTAGATAACCTAGTAACCCTTCACAGATGTAGCCCTTGGCAGCTCAGTATCCAAGCGGGTTCCCTAGTAATGGGAATAAGGGCTGTCTCGAAATGAACTCAGTGGCTGGCTCTTTAATCACCTTCCCCCTGAGGAAGGAAGCAGGCTTACCAGGACACAGAGGAAGAAAATGCAGCCATTTCTGATGAGAGGTGATATGCTAGGGTCAGAAGGAAGTTTAGGAGGACCTCCCCTATCAGTGGACTAGTGGAGGGGCATGGGAGGAAATTAGGGAGGGAGGGTGGGATTGGGATGGGATGAGGGTGGGGGCTACAGCTGGGATACAAATTGAATAAACTGTAATTTATAAAAAAATAATTAATTATAAAAGATTATTAAACTATTCTCTGGGTTTTTTTACAAATACTGTGTAAGTTTCTGAACCTTGACCATTGTTATTATAAAATATATTACCCATACTACATGGGACTGAAATGACATAATTGTTTTGAAAAATCTCTTAACTCTCATTGTTTATTAAATTATTTTATTATACTAAAATAATGCTAGTAATAAATGGACAGCATAGTTATCTCTCATAATTTTATGAAAGTATTGATTGAAAACTTGAGCTCAGGTGGAAAGCATCACAACATTGTCTTGTGAATGAAATCTGCTTATATATCAGGGTTGATTTTACATATGTGGATCTACTCTTCAAACATTTTCTCATGCCAACTTCTTCCAGGTATTTACTGTTCACCTCATGAAGCTCTGTTGTGTCTATATTACCCAAAGTACTGTCACTCGTCTTAATTTGTTTCTAACTGCTCTGTTTTGTTATACAGATGTACCTCTGCCTGAAATTATTTTTATGGTAATTACTGTTTGTGTCTACTTCATAAAAATGTGAGTTATGGCAACCTATGTCTATCAGCTATTGCTGAACAGATTACTATTTAGCTAAAAAATGAAATCTTGTCATTTGTGACAGTGATGATAGAAACTAGAAAATTTTTATGTTAAATAAAATAAGCCACCCATGAAAGACAAGTCTCTGTGATATGCAGATTATGACATTAATGTCCTAGAAGTTGCATGAAGAATGGATGTTGGGGAAAACATGGAGAGGATGGGAAAAGGCTGATCAGCAGGTACTAAGTTTAATTCCCACAGAATTAAGTGATTGTAATATTGTGTTATGCAATAGGGTAACTACAGAAAACAATTATATATATATATATATATGGACTAGGGAAATACTGATTTTTTTGTATTTTTAATTATTCATTTTTAAACTTAAATTTTTATTTTTTATATTAGTTTCTTCACTTCGTATCTCAGATGTAGATTGCTCCCTCACTCTCTCCCAATCTCACCCTCCCTCCCTTATCTCCTACCATGCCTCTTTGATATTTTTAACAATAAAGAAATGAGAAATATATAAGGATATAAAATATAATATAGTTTATTAATTATGTGTTTATATGTGTATATATCTATTTAAATATGGCATGGTACCTCACTGATAGGTTTATTTTTTAAATGTTTAAAAAAATAGTTTAAAATAATTAAAAATAAAAATAAAGTAATGAAATTATTTTATTACATTTCATAATAATATTTCAAAATATCTCATAATAACATTCATAATGTTTCAAATTATTTCATCATAATACAAATAAAGTAATGAGATTATTTTGCCATGTAGACTGGGCTGATTGAACTTACAAAGATCCACGTGCCTCTGCCTTCTGAGTGCTGTGATTAAGAGTGTGTGCTACCACAACAAGATATAAAAGTATTTCACAGTCCAGGCTGGAAGATTGCTCAGTGGATAAAGCACTTGCCAGCAAGTATGGACACCACAGTTTGGATCTGCAGACCTTACCCAAAAGCTGAATGTGCAGGGTGTCTGCCTGTAGTCGCAGTATTCCAAAAGCAGAGACAGGGAATTTCTTAGGACTTAACCAGTGTTTGTTAGCTTCAATTTCAGAGATAGGCTCTGACTAGTAAGTAAATAAGTAAGCAAATAAGTAAGAAGGAGAGATAGATAGAGAGAGAGAGAGAGAGAGAGAGAGAGAGAGAGAGAAGGAAGGAAGGAGAGAGAGAGAGAGAGAGAGAGAGAGGAAGGAAGGAAGGAAGGAAGGAAGGAAGGAAGGAAGGAAGGAAGGAAGGAAGTGTAGAGTGATTGAGGAAGACATCTGAGACCAACTTTGGCCTCCATATATACAAGTGCATGTATACGTACCACCCACCAACATGAATTACACACATCAAGTATTCATATTACATGTGCAGACACTACTACATACAAACACACTGAAATAAATAATGTAAATTCTAAGAAAGCATAAACCTATTTTGTTGTTTGCATGTTACATTGGTGTACTTAATGACTTTTTATTTGATACATAGTGAAGTTTCATAAATATTAAGTTTCCAGTGAACAGATCTGCTAACTCCAACAAAACATGTAATTGCATACATTTTTATCATGAAAATAAGCTTCAGGGTTGTTGTTAATGGGCTCAAATATTCCCAGTGGTTTTCCCTGGAGGTTTTGTCTAAATGAAAGTCTCATGTTTTTGTTGTTGTTGTTGTTTGTTTGTTTTTGTTTTTACCCAGGCAACTAATTCTAGTTAATTCTCCAGGTGACTAATTAGGATAAAACTTAATTCTTCAGATGACTTCTAAGGAATTGATCATTTCTCTAGAGGCCATTGGGTTGCATTTAAATCACTATTTCACTCTGAATGATCTAATTTACAAATCCCAATGAATCAAATTAACTAGATAACCACCAAATGTAATCCCTTTCAGGGAGTGAAATACCTGGTTTGACCGTCTTTGTTAGTTAAATGAACTCGATTAGTTAAACTTCACTTCCATTTGTATTATTTTAACTTAGACCACATTGGAAGCTTTAGCCCTAAAAATGACTGTGATACTGAAATCTTTATTTTCTTTGTTTGATTCAAAATATTTTACCCTTCTCTACCCCTGACATATTTACATATCTCATTTGGATGTAAATATCTCAGTACAGCTTCGCAATATAATTGTAAATATATTGTAAAATTTTTCTATATGACTCAATGTTGATAAAATAAAATGTAAAGTTTTTTTCACTGGTTGATATGTAAAATTTAAGGAAGGGAAAGTATATGCTCTAGAGTAGAAAACTGTTTTATGGGAACTGAGTTTTAGTGAAGTTGTCTGTTAAGAATCCATTACAGGGTTACACTCTGAATTAAAAAAACAAATAATTCTTTTGCTTGAGCTTCTTACCAAATCCTTGGTGCGGCTCTTATATTATTTCTCTAGGTTTTCAATAAATATTTCTGCAGTTTTGTTTTATTTCTCATTCCTTAAACATCTGGCTTCAGCTGTACCTGAAGATTTCTCTGAGTATGGAAAATTATGGAAGGAGATATTGTTCTATTCTTGTGCATCAGCAGCTGCTGTATTATAAGGCCTATAAGCAAATTGCTCAGGTAGAATGGCACATTTAGAATGAAGTAGGCACACTTTTCTCTAGTAGATTTCCTTATGAAAAACATTACTCAATCCCATAATACAGGAGTGGAAAGAAACATTTTTTGTCTGTAAAGAGCCAGAGACTGAATGTTTTTGTTCTTCTTTCTTGAAAGTGTATTTTTATTTTTATTTTTATTTTATTATTAATTACACTTTATTCATTTTGTATTCCCCCATAAGCCCCTCCCTCCTCCCCTCCCGGTCCCACCCTCCCCCCCCCTCTCTGCATGCATGCCCCTCCCCAAGTCCACTGATAGGGGAGGTCCTCCATTGAAACTGAATGTTTTAAGCCTTTGTGATACAAAAAACAAACAAACATACAAAACTTATTTAAGTGAATGAATGTGGCCATGTCTTTTAAATTTGTTTTTCATGGACACTGGAACTATATATAATTTTCACATTCACAAAAGACTTTATTCTGATTAATTTTTATTTTACCAATTTTCAAAGATCAAAAATAATCCTTATGTTATAAACTATTATGAAACAAATGCTGGGCCATATTTAACTAAAGGTTGTGATCTGCCAACCCAGCTCTAAGTCACCCTATTTTACTTAAAGGTGAATGAAAACATCACTGTTCATTATGACAATGGCAAGTAAGTCCTGAATAAATTGAAGAAATAGTATAAATACTTGGAAGATTATATGGCCATTTACTAATCCAAAAAATATTTGTTGAATATTTATTTGGCCAGAAAGTTTAACTCCTTACATATAACCTCAGGGGCCTTCCTGAGCATCCAAGTATTAATGTGTTTCTCAATCCAACAGGTCAAATAAATAATAAATTTTTCTCAAGTAAGATGATCTTGTTTTAAACCTTACAGAGTCTACTCACTGGTTAAAATTTCTACATGCATGATTCCTTTCATGAGACTCAAATTATAGTTTAAATACAACTGGAAACTTAGAAGGCTCAGCTTTATTCATTTATCTTACATCCTGTCACTATGCAAAGTAGGTGCTAATCAGTGATGAGAAGAATTGGCTTAGTGTTCTGTAAAATGAGACTGCAACAATGGAAAAGCACCATAGTGAAAATGTATAAAATGTCAGTTGCAGTTTTCAGTTTGTTCCTCATAGGTTGAGGTGGTAGGTATTATGAAATGGAAACAAATTAAGAAAATTATTAATTACTATCATGATATAGTGTGATCTCTGATTTTAGGAACTTTAAAATCTAGTACTCTAAATTTCTCCCTCAAATATGATATATAATGAACTATTGTAAACCATCTGTACAACTACATTTTTGAGACCTGATAGACTAGGGTCTGATGGAAGGGGAGGAAGACCTCCCCTATCAGTAGACTGGGGAAGGGACATAGGAGAAGAAAAAGGAGGGAGGATGTGATTGGAAGGGGTTGGGAGAAGGGACTATAGCTGGGATACAAAATGAATAAACTGTAATTAATAAAAAATAAAATAAAAATTTAAAAATGTGTATTCAGCATCCTAAACACCAATTAATTTAGGGTAAGTCATTTCACACTAAACAAGAACATTTATGTTTCAGTATCCCTTACTGTATTTGAGAAACATATGGCCACCTTATTTGTGTACAGATCCTGTCTTGAATCCCCAAGGAATGAAAATTTTTTTGTGTGATTATTTTCATTTCTTTTTTCTTGTGTTCAGTAACAATCTTTTTAGATATATATTTATTATCATTGAATATCTTTCATATTGAGCTATGGAATATAGCTAGTTAGATCATTAAGGAGTGTTCATACCAGTTCTACAAGTTACAAGTGCAAATTCATGGAACACACCATTTTGTAGATTCTCTTTGCTGGCGTGTGGTAAACAAGTTGAAATCAGAAAATGTTTTATGGTTCATCATCTAACAGAAAGGTAAGATTCTGGAGACAACAAAGGAAAACAGTGGTAGAAAAGATGACATTAGAGGATTACATTTGACATGTGTAGAATTTTCATTAGTTCCATATAGTTCATAGTTAAGGGCAGGAGAGTCTAAAACCTCTTGTTATATGGTCAGTGGAATAGACTATGTTCTAGGATGGATCAGGACCCTCTATGGTCAGTAATAGAGTTCCCTAGCACTAGAATGAATACAGTATCAAAGAGAAATATTGAGATTATAGTGTTGTTTGTTTTGCATTGTACCTCCTTATTTTTACAGGTGACATGAAGTATGAATGATATAAAAATTCAAAATGATTCACCTTTCCATTTCAATATATAGAAATGATCAGAATTATATAGCACGTGTGTGTCTGTATATATATATATAAATTTGTAAAATTTTTAGGCTTTCAGCATATTTCTTGGAATGGACACAATTCAATATTAAAAAAAGAATGAAAGCCACCTGCTTATTTACTGAGACTCTGTAGTCACAATATAAAGATTTGATAAGGGCAACTTGAGAAAGAAAAAAATTGCACACTAATTTTATGTAATAATTCTTAAAAGTAATAGTGAACTTCTTAGATAGAGCATTGTAAGCCCACATGAAAAAAAATTCATTTTAGAGCATCTAACAAAAATTCCAGTACTAAGCATGAGAAGCCTTCCTTTGAGTTGTATATCAGTTCTGCCTACAACTTCCAAAACATAAAAGGCTTTTGCTATTGACCTTGGTTGTCTCTAAGAAGTGAAAGATTAGTCCCTATTCCTAAAATCACCCTGCACTTTGGTCACCAGGCCTTGGTGGCCATGAGCTGAATTTTAATTGAAAGCCTCCTCCTTGAGATTTGACTTTCAATGTATCAGAAGGTTTCATGAATGATTCCAAAGAAGAGAGGCTAAAAGGTCTTCAATCTGCCCTAAGACCCACTCAAAAATAGATAAATCACACTACTTACTATAAGTTTAGCCAACTACAAGGGGCTGTTGAAGTCATAGACCTTGGAAGAGAACCTACTGCTATCACTTTACTAAACTCACATAATTCATACATACATTCTAAATATTTGTCTGTAAAGGTACAGATAAAATGAAGACCCCTACCACTACCACCACCAACGAAACTTTACTATGCAAAACATGGAGATAATTACAGAAAATCATAAACAATCAAAATGCAAATCTACACAAAGCTTCTGCATCTAAGGTGCAAGGATCATTGAAGAAAAGGGGGCAGGAAGATGATAAGAACCACAGGACCATGTAGTGTATTGTGAGATTCTGTCTTCTATTAATATCAGAGGCTACACCTATAAAATTTCATTAACATAACTTTGTAAGCATGAGTTGAACAGGATAAACAATAGACACGCTAACTGAAGATGGGAAAACCCACAAGACTTCAACCTTACAAACAATTACAGGAGCTAATAAATGCTGAAAGCTATATGTAAATATAGCATATACATATGCATATATTTGTGCAATGAAAATGAAAAAGAGACTATAAATTTGAAAGAGAGAAATCAGAGTTATATGGGAGGGGTTGGAGGATAAAAAAAATGGAGTAATTATATTATAATGTCAAAAAATAAATAAAAAAGAAATAATCAACCAGGGCTATTAATTCCTAAAAACATATAAATATTCTAGGCAAGTTTAGTTTTTTTTTTTCCAAGAAATGATAAGCTTATCAAACATGGGAAATATTAATCAATGTAATTAACTCAATTATCCAAATAACAAAACTATAAGCACATGTTATTTGAATAACTCCAGAAATTACTTTCAAAACAAGTATTCTCTGATGTTTTAAAACACTTTAATAAAGTGTTAGTGATTTTTAAAGGATTTTAATAAAAATCTACAGTAAACAAGCATGTTAGTGGTGTGATACTTTTTTTCCATGAAAATTTGGATGGAGATATATCTGCTTCTAGAACTTCTATGTGAATATTTAATAAAGGAAAATCTATTGAAGTTAGTAGAGACTTTAAAGGCCTAAAAACACGTAGCCATGTGTTTGGTGGTGTTCATTGTTGAATTCTGCTGGCACAGGAAGAGAGACAGAGACAGGGAAACATGGAGAGACAAAGAGAGAAACAGAAAGAGAAGGAGAGAGATAGACAGAGAGAGATAGAGGGGGAAGTGAACAAACATTTTGTTTAGAACACTGAAAGAATTTGTTTTTATCCTGGACAACTGTTAGTCAATTGAAGACAAAATCAAGGGCCTCACTCATGTGTTAGACAAACTGTTAATTCTTTCTTTTTTTAATTTTAATTTTTATATTTTTATATTAATTACAGTTTATTCACTTTGCATCCCAAATGTAGCCCCCTCCTTCGCCTTATCCCCTTCTAATCCCATCCTCCCTGTTCCCCTCCCTCTTCTCCTCCCATGCCTCTCTCCAAGCCCACTGATAAGGAAAACTGTAATTCTTAAGGACGATCAATGTAGACAGCCCATCACCACAACCACATGTGTTCCATTGAGAATTTAACCGAAGTTAAACTCAAGAAGCTTGAACTAAGTAAGCTATAGCAGAAACTCAGGACCTGGAAGTATTGGCAGAAAAATATCTGAAATTTAATGATTGAAATTTAAGTGACAACAAAGTAAAAGACTTCAGCACTGTAGAGTTCCTAAAGACGTTAGAGAATTTCAAAAGCCTAGACTTGTTTACCTGAGAGGGACCAATCTGACTGATTATGAATAAAACTTGTTTCAAGCTCCTGCTCATATCACATACCTCAATGGATACAACAGGGACAACAAAGGGGCCCCTGACTCTGATATTGAGGGCTACATGAAGTATTACAGCAAAAGAAAAGTGGATGAAGAGTAGTATGATGAATATACCCAGATAGTAGAAAAGGAACAAGAGGATGAGGGGTGAAGAAGAGGAGGACTAGGACATGAGTGGAGAGGAGGAAGATGAAGGTTATAATGATGGGGAAGAGGATTTACGAGGAAGACAAAGTATATGCTAGTGAAGAAGAAAGAAGTCAGAAGTGAGAAACCCAAAGATGAGGGTGAAGAAGATAAATAAGGGGAATTAATCAATTTTGTGAAATCATTCCTACTGTGATTTGATTGGTTTTATGCATACCCCCACCCATTCCTGCCCCTGAAGTTTGTTTTCTGATTGTAGAGAAAGATTTGCTGGGGGTTGTGGGGAGGAGAAAAGGTAGGAGGGAAAGGAATAAAATACTATTTTTACTGTCACTCTTTAACTCTCATTTTTGTTGGCACCTGTAATGTCCTTGTCAGTGCAATAACTTAGTACAAAACAAGTAAGCATACATTCTGACTTTAAAAGAGGACTGTTTGTCCCTCATCCCCAGAGTTGGTCAGGAGGGCATGACTGACTTCCATCAGTTTATTCACAGCCCTAGATACACTGGACCCTGCTCTTTTCTTCAATCTTTCTTGTTCTGATCCATGTGGCCTCTGTTAGAGTCATTCATCACCCTGTTTTGTTAGCAACCAAAAGGTTTATTTTGACACTGGTTTGGGAGCAATCTCCGTCTCTCATTTCCTTTCCCTCTTAAAAGATGACAGTGGGCTTTGCTTTTACAAAGAAAACTTTTGTCTGTGGAACTGTGAGCCTGACAGACAAAAAATAAGCAAACAAAAACAAAAAAAAAATGACATTCTTAGAAGATACGAGTTAAATGGATTTGGTAATCATAATAGAAAAATAGTCCTTCAAATTTCAACTACTTAAAAAAAAATAACCTGACCTGTCTTGTTCTTCAAAATATTATAGCCATTTGATTTGCTGACGTGACAGGAAAACTCACCATGGGTACTCAGGCTTAGGACACTTTTATAAATTAAAGTACTGGATTCTCACTGCATGTCTGCTGATTTTCTTTTTTTCTCTTCTTTCTTTTTTTTTTTTGTTTTTGTTTTTCTCCTTTTCACATACTTTGGATCATGAGAAAGGAATTCAAAATTGTATTTTCTTACCTAGTGGGGCTGTAAAGTGACTTCAGGTTCTTTCTAGTAAATGCTTTCTGCTTTCAGCATTCCCCTCTGAATTGCTTTAGAAGTGACATACTGTTTTCTAACCCGTGTTTCATCTGTACAAAAGAACATCTCCTACCCCTGAGGAGTGCCAAATTTTGAGTTGTATGTCTGTTTATCATTGACAAATTTCAATAAATCTTTATATAAAAATGTTTAGTGACGGTTCTAGATATTGTAATAGAACAAGAAAAATAAATCAAGTATAAAATGGAAAAGATTAGACAAAATTTTAACTAACTTCAAAATGTCATATTTATATATAAAGAGAAATTCTAAAATCAATACAAACTATTTTAACTTGTAATGAATTTTAGGAAAATCTCTGGAAACAAAATCTTGTAGAAGTAATAATAATTAATAAATTCAATAGAAATATAGCCCCAAGATTATATCTAAAGTACTAGAAAGTTGAAAAGAACTTAGAAGTAATTCTTGCCAAAGCTAGGCAAACATTTACAGAATAAGCAAACAGTATTGAAAAGCATGAAAGATTTACATGTAAGGAGAGTTATAATATTTTCATGAACTGAAAGACTCAGTATGTAGCAGGTATGACTTGTACTCAGTATAATCTGATGCAATGACAAAGATATGAGACAAACTCAAAAATACATGTAGTGCAAGAACCATTGCTGAAAAGATTATTTATTGAAAATATCTATAATAAAACATGGTGTCATAAAATAAACAAATACTGCAAATAAGTGATTTTCTATCTTAATACAATAGATAAATGAGAAAACACTTGGCTTCACAAGCAATCAACAGAGTATAAATTAAAACAGTCAGCATCTACAGTTGTACAGATTGACAGAATTTACCAAATTTCAATAAAGAGAATTAGTAAATTCATATTGCACTAGTGAAAGTATAATATTGAACTCTAGAAAATTTAGCAATTTAGCAAAATCTTGCAAATTAAGGAAAGTATGTTGTTTGGCCCATAAGTTTCTTTTCTAGTACTTTTCTGAGTACTTTAAAAATCTCTATTTATATACAACAAATTCCCACAAGTTTGTTTACTCAATAAATGTTAAGAGAATTAAAATTTGAAAACAGTCTAAATGTCCATAAATAATGGAAGATAAATACTTTTACCGAAAATACCATTAGAAATTAAAAGTGGAATAGAATCTCATATATCAAGGTTATATGACAGAAACCGTAAGAGATAAAATAAAACTTAAGATGGATTTTCACTTAATGAAAAACTCTATGGATGTTGTTTTATAATATATATACATATTTATATAATATATTGCTGCAAAATTTATAATGTTATATTTTTTATAAGATATGTTCTGTCTGTAGAAAAAATGAGGGCAATGTGATAGGGAAACATAAAATACTTCAATTTTGTCTGTTATGTTTTATTTCTATACGTAAATCTAAAAGATCTATAACATGGTATATATCTTGGTATAGGTTTTGAAAGAGTGGAGTAAAAATGGTGACAAATTTTTGAGAATTTGCATTATGTAATCTCCATACAGTTGAGATACTTTCATTAAAATAAAAATGATTCTAGTATGTTTATCCTATATTATTGTCTAATATCCACTTATAAATGAGTATATGCCATGTGTATCTTTCTGCTTCTGGGATACCTCACTCAGGATGATCTTTTCTAGATCCCACCATTTGCCTGCAAATTTCATTATTTCCTTGGTTATAATTGCTGAGTAGTATTCTGTTTTGTAAATGTACCACAATTACTTTATCCATTATTCAGTTGAAGGGCATCTGGGTTGTTTCCACTTTCTGGATATTACAAATAAAGCTGCTACAAACATGATTGAGCACATGTCCTTGTTGTGTACATGAGAATATTTTGGATATATTCCCCGGAGTGGTATAGCTGGATCTTGAGGAAGCACTATTCCTAATTGTCTGATAAAGCACCAGGTTGATTTCCAAAGTGGTTGGGGAAGCTTACATTCCCACCAGCAATGGAAGAGTGTTTCCCTTTCTACACATCATCTTCTGCATGTATTGTCACCTGAGTTTTGATCTTAGCCATTCTGATGGGTGTAAGGTGAAATCTCAGAATCGTTTTGATTTGCATTTCCCTGATGATTAAAGATACTGACTATTTCTTTAAGTGTTTCTCTGCCATTCAACATTCCTCTATAGAGAATTCTCTGTTTATCTCTGTACTCTATTTTTAGTTGGATTACTTCCAGGGGTCTTTTCTGAGAATGATACTCCAACCAAAGACCATGCATAGAGATAAAATAGCATCCCTGTACACATGTAGCCCATGTCAACTCAGTATCCAAGTGGGTTCCCTCATAAGGGGAACAGGTACTGTCTCTGACATAAACTCCATGGTTGGCTTTTGATCCCGCCCACTTTGCGGAGAGAAGCCTTACCAGGCTATAGAGGAAGACAGTGCACCCAGTCCTGATGAGACCTGATAGGCTAGGTTCAAAAAAGGAGGAGGACCTCCCCTATCAGTGGACTTGGAGAGGAGCATGGGAGGAGATGAGGGAGAGAGAGTAGGATTTGGAAGAAGTGAGGGAGGGGGCTACAGCTGGGATACAAAGTGAATAATCTGTAATGGTTAAAAAATAAAAACAATTCATCCCAGTATAATGTCATTTGTTTCCTTCAGACTAGCCTGCAAATTGCTTGAAGTTGACTGTCAAGATGGGTGTTCAGTGCTTCTGAGGGATTCTTTAGGTCCAGACCCTTGAAATTTTTTTTCTTTTTAGATTTTTTTTATTTTATTTTGTTTTTTTAATTTTATTTTTTTCTTATCAGTTACATTTTATTAACTCTGTATCCCAGCCATGTCCCGATCCCTCATTCTATCCCAGTCCCTCCCTCCCTCCCTCATCTCCACCGTGCCCCTTGCCAAGTCCACTGATAGGAGGGACCTCCTCCCCATTCATCTGATCCTGTTTTATCAGGTATCTTCAGGACTGGCTGCAGAGCTCTCCTCTGTGGCCTAACAGGACTGCTCCTCCCATGGGGGGTGGGGAGGCCAATGAGCCAGTCATTGAGTTCCTGTTATAAATAGTCCTTGTTCCCCTCACTATGGGAAACCAATTGGTTACTGAGCTACCACAGGCTACATCTGAGCAGAGGTTCTAGGTTATAACAATACATGGTCCTTGGTTGCATGTCAGTCTCAGAAAAGACACTGTGCCCAGATATATTTGGTCCTTGTGGAGCTCCCGTCCTTTCTCCATCAGACTAACTCCCCTTCTTTCTTATGATTCCCTGTACTCTGCCAAAGGTTTGGTCATGAGTCTTTGCTTTGAAAACCCTGCTAGTTAGAGTCTTTAAAATGCACTCAGTAGACTCCTGTCATACGTTCAATGCACATCCCATCTGTCTTTCTAAACAAGGATTGATAATCTTACCCCATGTCCGCTCTCTTGATTATCTTTTTTAGGTGTATAGATTTCATTATGTTTATCATATTTTATAGGTCTATATAAGTGAGTATATACCGTGTTTGTCTTTCTCCTTCTGGGATATTTCACTCAGGATGATCTTTTCTAGATCCCACCATTTGCCTGCAAATTTCATGATTTCCTCCTTTTTGATTGCTGAGTAGTATTCCATTGTGTAAAAATACCACAATTTCTGTACCCATTCCTCCGTTGATGGATATCTGGGTTGTTTTCAGGTTCGGGCTATTACAAATAAAGCTGCTATAAACATGGTTGAGCAAATATCCCTTTTGTGTACTTGAGCAAACTTTGGGTATATACGTAGTAGTGGTATAGCTGGGTCTTGAGGAAGCACTATTCCTAATTGTCTTAGAAAGCACCAGATAGATTTCCAGAGTGGTTGTACCAGTTTACATTCATACCAGCAGTGGAGGAGGGTTCCCCTTTCTCCACAACTTCTCCAGCATGTGTTGTCCCTTGCGTTTTTCATTTTGGCCATTCTGATGGGTGTAAGATGATATCTCAGGGTCATTTTGATTTGCATTTCCCTGATGGCTAATGAGGATGAGCATTTCTTTAAGTGTTTCTCTGCCATTCGATATTCCTCTGTCGAGAATTCTCTGTTTAGCTCTGTTCCCCATTTTTTAATTGGATTACTTGGTTTGCTGCTTTTCAGCTTCTTTAGTTCTTTGTATATACTCGATATTAGTCCTCTGTCCGCTAAAAGGGTAGTGAAGATTCTTTCCCAATCTGTAGGCAGGCGTTTTGTTTTGATGACAGTGTCCTTTGCTTTACAGACGCTTTTCAGTTTCATGAGGTCCCATTTATTGATTGTTGCTCTTAGAGCCTGTGCTGTTGGTGTTCTGTTCAGGAAGTTGTCTCCTGTGCCAATGAGTTCTAGGCTGTTCCACACTTTTTCTTCTAACAGATTTAGAATATCTGGTTTTATGTTAAGGTCTTTGATCCACTTGAACTTTAGTTTTGTGCAGGGTGATAAATATAGATCTATTTTCTTTTTTCTGCATGTGGACATCCAGTTGGACCAGCACTATTTGTTGAAGATGCTGTCTTTTTTCCATTGAATGGTTTTGGCTTCTTTGTCAAAAATAGAGTATTCATAGGTGTGTGGGTTTATTTCTGGGTCTTCTATGAGGTTCCATTGATCCTCCTTTCTGTTTTTATGCCAATACCATGCAGTTTTTATTACTATTGCTCTGTAGTACAACTTGAGATCGGAGATGGAGATACCTCCAGATGATCTGTTGTTGTACAGGATTGTTTTGGAGATTCTGGGTTTTTTGTTTCTCCATATGAAGCTGAGAATCTTTTTTTCAAGGTCTGTAAAGAATTGAGTTGGTATTTTGATGGGAATTGCATTGAATCTGTAGATTTCTTTGGGCAGGATGGCCATTTTCACAATGTTAATCCTACCAATCCATGAGCACGGGAGATCTTTCCATCTTCTGAGATCTTCTTCAATTTCTTTCTTCAGAGACTTGAAGTTTTTCTCAAACAGGTCTTTCACTTGCTTGGTTAGTGTCACCCCAAGGTACTTTATGTGGTTAGTGGCTATTGTGAAGGGTGTTTCCCTAATTTCTTTCTCGGCCATTTTGTCTTTGGTACACAGGAGGGCTTCTGATTTTTTTGAGTTGATTTTGTATCCTGCCACTTTGCTGAAGGTGTTTATCAACTGGAGGAGTTCTCTGGTTGAATTCTTGGGGTCGCTCATATATACTATCATATCATCTGCGAATAGTGACACTTTGACCTCTTCCTTTCCGATTTGTATCCCCTTGATCTCCTTTAGTTGTCTTATTGCTCTGGCTAGGATTTCAAGTACTATGTTGAAGAGGTAGGGAGAGAGTGGGCAGCCTTGTCTTGTCCCTGATTTCAGTGGGATTGATTTAAGTTTCTCTCCATTGAGTTTGATGTTGGCTATAGGCTTGCTGTATATTGCCTTTACTATGTTTAGATATGTGCCTTGTATTCCTGATCTCTCCAAGACTTTAAACATGAATGGGTGTTGGACTTTGTCAAATGCTTTTTCAGCATCTAAGGAGATGATCATGTGGTTTTTCTCCTTCAGTTTGTTTATGTGGTGGATTACATTGATGGATTTCTGTATGTTGAACCATGCTTGCATGCCTGGGATGAAGCCTACTTGGTCATGGTGGGTGATATCTTTGATGTGTTCTTGGATTCGGTTTGCAAGTATTTTATTGAGTATTTTTGCATCAATGTTCATAAGAGAGATAGGTCTGAAGTTCTCTTTTTTTGTTGTCAGACCCTTGAAATTTAATCTTAGTTTTATGTTCTTTTCCTTGTGTTTACTTGTAAGCCAGTTAATAACAAGAGTTCTAATTTACCCTTAGGGTAAATCTCAACAGGAGGAACTAATTGCTCTTTCTTGGAACCTATTTATATTAGGTCAAATTTCTCAAGATACCAGAATAAATCTCAACTCTTTCAGTTTTCTTTCTTTCTTTCTTTCTTTCTTTCTTTCTTTCTTTCTTTCTTTCTTTCTTTCTTTCTTTTGTTGTTGTTGTTTGGGTGGTGTTTGTTGTTGTTCTAAGTCACTGATTCAACTGTTGTTCAAGCTGACTTGGAATAAGCTATTTACTGTGATGGATAATGTTAACAACTTCACAGAATTTAGAATCACCCAGGAGAAGATTCATTGCCTTGCTTGTGAGGGATTATCTTGATTGAATTGAAGGATGTAACAAGTCCTGGCTACTATGTATAATACCATTCTCGAAGTAGGATCCTTGACTATAGGTATGGAGATCAGAGCTGAGTAGCAGCATGCATTCGTTGTACTCTGCTTTCTGGTTGTTAGTATCATGTGACTAGCTGCTTTGAACTATGTATTATGCACAGAAACCAGGCAAAAAAAAAGGTGTTTAATGTTGATACAAATAAGTTAACCATAATTCACTTCTAATCAAAAGTAAGGACAATATCCTTCTACTCAACAAGAGTGGTTGTTTTCTTTCATCTACCCATTAAATTTACTATTTTTATGGGAATAGACTATATACTATGCAAAAACATACCAATTAAAATTCAAAGGATGAGAACATCAATCAGTCTCACTGTATAATATGTCATCTAGAGGAGGATACTCTTACAGAAAATCACAATATGCACACTATATTAGAAATCAAAGAAGACAATTGGATCAGTTAAACTTCCTATGTAGGCAACTTTCAAGTTCTGGGAAAAGAAAAAAAAATGAAGTTTCTGAAAGCAAGGAACAGGAGAAAGGGATCAAGAAGTGGTTGCTAACACATTAGGAACAAGCAACAATCCTTTCTTTTAATCATGAATTTGTGAAGGACTGGTTTGCCTTGCAATGACAGATGCTGAATAATGAGAAATTTGATTTTTTTTTCTGTATCCTCTTCCAGATTATAACAGTCATAAAATGTATGCATTATAGAATAAAAATTTACTCAGATCATGTACACAACATTTTTTGTTGATTTGTAAACAATTTGTATCCATTTGTACCTTTTGTTTGGCTGCAACCAAACATGCTTATCATTATATGACACTAGTACATCTCAGAATGCTACTTTGGATGAATAGCATACATTTCTGAAGGGAATATAACCTTTTTGGAGTTTTTAATTGGAACAGGTCTGTAGAAGACATCATCATCCTTTTTATACCGATAGAAATCATGGCCCCCAGAGATGGAGTTGCTTGCCAGAAAGTCACGTAGCTTGGACTAGATGCCAAAAGGCAAGGACTAGGTGCCAAATCTCTTGACTCCTTAGAAAATATATTACTCAGGAGACTGCCTTTATTCATTCACAGGAAAGACTCTTTCACCAAAAGCTGCAAATCTGCATACCATCCTAGATGCTAGAATTCTGCAATCTGTTTGGTTTTACAGAATTTTTCTATGTTACACAGCTCTAAGATAACTATACGCCAGAGGAGTTGAGAGAGCAAAAATTGACATTTACAAAAGTTGTCATCAATCTGCACAGTGCAAAAAATTTTTTCTCAGTGAATTGAGTTTGCCGTAAAGAAGCAAGTTTGACACTGCTACAATTCTGCAGTTCCCAGGGGAAATAATGAAAAATTTGATAAAAGATTACTGCTAGGATAACAACAAATGAGTACCACTTTAACAGGGCAATGGGATATTCTTTACTAAACAATAAAGATCCTTCTACACAAAACAAAATAGCTTTTGATATAAAAGCATGAAGACAAATTGATATAATGATGATGAAATTTTGACTCACATCTTACTATTGACCTTATTTATGAATCCCTAAAATTTAGATATATAAAGCCTAATTTTAGATATATCTACCTGAATTAAATTTATACATAGCTGAATTAATAGATATTCAAAACCAGTATTTTTCATTTTTTACTTTTTTTTAAAAAAAGGAAACAACAGTACATATGTCCAGTACATATTTTTCTGTTTTTAAAAACTTATTATTTTTTTATTAATTACAGTTTATTAACTTTGTATCGCAGCTGTATCTCCTACCCTCTTCCCCTCCCATGCCCCTCTCTAAGTCCCCTAATATAGGAGGCCTTCCTCCCCATCCCTCTGACCCTAGCCTATCAGGGCTCATCAGGACTGGCTGCATTGTCTTCCTCTGTGGCCTGGTAAGGCTTCTCCCACCTCAGGGGGAGGTGATGAAAGAGCTAGCCACTGAATTCATGTCAGAGAAAGCTCCTGTTCCCATACTAGGGAACCCACTTGAATACTGAGCTGCCATGGGCTGTATCTGTGCAGGGGTTCTAGATTATCTCCATGCATAGTCCTTGCTTGGAATATCAGTCTGAGAAAATCTCCCTGTGCCCAAATATTTCTGTTCTGTTGTTCTCCTTGTAGAGCTCCTGTCCCCTGCCCTCCAGGTCTTTCTATCTCTCCCTTCTTTAATAAGATTCCCTACACTCTGCCCAATATTTGGCTATGATTCTCAGCATCTGCTCTGATATTGTGCTAGTTAAAGTCTTTCAGGGGCCCTCTGTGGTAGGCTCCTGTCCTGTTTTCTGTTTTTTCCCTCTTCTGATATCTGTCCCATTTGCCTTTCTGAGTAAGGATTGATCATCATACCTAGGGTTCTCTTAATTGCTTAGCTTCTTTAGGTGTACAGATTTTAGTATGTTTATCCTATATTATATGTCAAATATCCACTTATAAGTGAGTATATATATAACGTGTGTCTTTCTGTTTCTGGAATACCTCACTCAGGATGATCTTTTCTAGTTCCCAACATTTCCCTGCAATTTTCATGATTTCCTTGTTTTTAATTGCTGAGCTGAGTTCATAGATCGGCAGGATTAAGTAATGAAAATGGCTATCCTGCCAAAAGAAATTTACAAATTCAATGCAATTCCCATCAAAATACCAACACAATTCTTACTGACCTTGTTAATACAATTCTCAATTTCATATGGAAAAACAAAACAAAACAAAACAAAAAAACAGAATTGCAAAAACTATCATGTTTTATTGTCTGGAGGTATCTCCATCTGTGATCTTAAGATGTACTACAGGGAAATAGTAATTAAAAACTGCATGGTACTGGCAAAGAAACAGAATGGTGGATCAATAGAAGTGAATAGACTACATAGAAAAAGACCCACATGCCTATGGATACTTGATTTTTGACAAAGAAGCCAAAACCATACTATGGAAAAAAGACAGTATCTTCAAAAAATGGTGTTGGTTTAACTCGATGTCTAATGTAGAAAAATGGAAATAGATCCATATCTATCACCCTGTACAAAACTAAAATCCAAGTAGAGAAAATTTCCTGAGTAGAACACCATCACAAGCTCTAAAATAAACAATCAATAAATGGGACCTCATGAAACTGAAACTGTAAAGCAAAGGACACTGTCATCAGAACAAAACAACAGCCTACAGACTGGGAAAGAATCTTGGCCAACCCTATATCTGACAGAGGGATAATATCCAGACTATATAAGTAACTCAAGAAGGTAAAAAGCAACAAATCAAATTTTAAAAAATGGGATACAAAGCTAAACACAGAGTTCTCAATAGAGGAATATAGAATGGCAAAGAAACATTTAAAAAAAATGCTCAACGTCCTTAGCCATCAGGAAAATGAAAAAAAAAAAAAAAAAAAAACAAGATTTCATCTTAAACCCATCAGAATGGCAAATATCAAAAATTAAGTGACAACACATGCTGAAGACAGTGTGGAGAAAGGGGAACCCTCCTCCATTGCTTTTGGGAATGTAAACTTGTACAACCACTTTGGAAAACAATCTGCTACTTTCTCAGACAATTAGGAATAGTGCCACCTTGAGATCCAGCTATACCACTCCTAAGCATATATCCAAAATATGCTCAACTATACAGCAAGGATATTGTCTCAACCATGTTTTAGCAGCCTTATTCGTAATATGTAGAAGCTGGAAACATTTTCTATGTCTCCCAACAGAGGAATGAATACAGAAATTGTGGCACATTTACAGAATGGAATACTACTCAGCTATTAAAAACAAGGAAATCATGATATTTGCAGCCAAATGGTCAGAACTATAAAAGATCATCTTGAGTGAGATATCCCAGAAGCAGAAAGACACACATACTATATGCTCACTCATAAGTGGATATTAGGCACGTAACATAGGATAAACATACTAATATTCATACTCCTAAAGAAGTTAAACAAGGAAGAACTTATGGAAGTTGCTCAATCCTCATTCAGAATGACAAATACAATAGACATCAGAAGCAGGAGAAGACAGGGAACAGGACAGGAGCCTACCACAGTAGACCTCTCAACTGTACTGATCAAGGTATGGAAGCAGAGGTTGAGACTCTTAGCTAAACTTTGGGCCGAGTGCAGGGAATCTTACGAAAGGAGGGGGAGATACAAAGACCTAGAAGTTACAGGAGCTCCACAAGGAGACAAAGAGAGCCTTAAAAAGTGAGCCATTCTAGGTTATCTCTATGCATGTTCCTTGGTTGGAATATGACCCCTGCACAGATGTAGTAAATGACAGTGTAGTATCCAAGTGGGTTCCATAGTAATGGGAAGAGGGACTGCCTCTGACATAATCTGATAGGCCTGTTCTTTGATTGTCTTCCCCTGAGGGGAGAGCAGCCCTACCAGGCCATAGAAGATGACAATGCAGCCATTCCTGATGGGATCTGATAGACTAAGATCAGAAGGAAGGAGAGGAGGACCTTCCATATCAGTGGACTTGGGAGGGGCAAGCGAGAAGAATGGGGAGGGAGGGTGAGGCTGGGAGGGGAGTAGGGAGGGACTTATGGGGCGATACAAAGTGAATAAACTGTAATTAATAAAAAAAAAATGAGACTTTGAAGTCCTGAAGAGAATGATATCCCAACCAAGGACAGTGAATGGAGAGAATCTAAAACCCCAGCTCAGTCTCGGATGTATCTCATAGACTCAAGTCTCCAAGTGGGGGGCCCTGGTAAGGGGGGCAGGGACTTTCTCTGGCATGAACTCAGTGGCTGGCTTTCTGATCATCTCCACCTGGGGTTTGTAGCCTTGCCAGTCCACAGGGGAAGACAATGCAACCAGTCCTGATAAGACCTGATAGGCTAAGGTCAAACAGAAGGGAAGGAGGAGGAGAACTAAGGGAAGGGTATAGGGGGAGAAGAGGGAGGGAGGATGGAAATTGGAGGAGATGAGGGAGGGGGCCACAGCTGGGATACAAATTGAATAAATTATAATAAATGATAATAGTAAAAAAGAATGGGGAAAAGCTCATTTAAATAAACTGATTCACACCAACTTAAAAAATTTTATTTTGTATAAAGTGTTCATCTTGCATCTTCACCCTCATGCCAGTAGAGAGTGCCAGAGCTCATTATATATGGTTGCTGGGAATTGAACCTGGGTCCTCTGGAACAGCAGCCAGTGCTCTTAACCTCTGAGACATCTTTCTAGCCCAACCAATGAATGCTTTATATTGATATTTTCATCCATATTGTGAAAGCCAAATATTTTATATACTAAGTGGTTATTGTTTTCATATACTTCTGTTTGTAATCACATTTTCTTTTCAGTTTTATTATTATTTCAATTCCTAAAATTAAAAGCAAGAAGTAATATTTACTGGATGTCCTTAGACATGCATTTGGGTGTATTAGAAACTGAACATAGAAAATATAATGCCTGCTCTGGTTTTCAGCTCTAACTCAAATTTGATTTCCCAGGCTCTTTGAAATGAAGAGAATATCAAGACTACAGTAAGCGTCAAGTGCCTTTGATAATACATATAACAACGAGTGAAAAACAACTTCCAATTTTAGTAAAACTGTAAATACAATGTATCATTGGAATTTATGACTTTAACAGTAGCATTTTGGCCATTCATAGAGTGACTCCATGAGTCCATGGCCTGTATTGACTTATTATGATTTTGACACCTAACTTTGAATTTTTGATTTTGAGAAGCTATTATCCTATACTAGAGTTGGGATAATAATTGAAGAATTTGGTCTACTACCTTAATGCCAAGAGAAGTTTTGGTTTCACCAAATTTCTATACCAAATTTCACCAAATTTCTGTACTTGTTGGAATATATGCTGAAATTCTACTAAGTCATCACAGTTAACTTTATTTTTATGTGAAAATGGCTCTAGAAAGAAAAACATTAGATAGTGTTAATGTTGGCAGTGAAAAAAAGAGTGCTAGTTTTCAGCCAGAAAATGGCTTTGTAAATGACTTTTGTCTTGTATTTATAGAATCGTGAATGGTGTTAAAAGGTCTGTTCAATTTTTCAGTTATACGTTACTAAATTTTATGAGGGAAATTATGTGCTAGAATGATCATTAAGTATGTGAGGAGCCAAGAAGGTCACAGGACTTTTCTCTTGTGAATGGAGAAGGTGGTTCTCTTTCCATTATGGCACTTTTTTTTAGAGAAAATAGCATGCCAGAAAAGATAGCATGGTGCTCTTAGTGCATAACTTCATAACAAAATACTGCAGAAATATTCTGTGTTATCTCTCATGCTACTCTGGGGACTGGAGGTTAGTAATCTGTTTACATATAATCAATAATTATTAAAATTCCACAAAACAATTAAAATCCATATTATCCCTAACAAAATTTAAGGCCCTTATTAACTGACATTTTACAAATGTCAATTAAGGACAAATGAATGTCCTTACAAATTAAGGACATTGAGAAATGTCCTTAATCTTAACTAAATAAATGTAAATGTATTCTTTAAGTCATGGCAACATTGTGTACTACTTGGCACTTAGTCAAAATTTTCTATTTCCACCTGATATATATTAATGCTATTTAGGCTTTGCATTGTTATTGTTATAGTAATTTTAGGAAGCTTTGTAGGAGACTAAAGCACTGTATCTTTAAAATGAATCATTTTTCCCCAGTGCCAATGCATGTTAATTTATTTGTGTTGAATTTTAATATCTGAGAATTAAAAACATTTAAGTTTGAGAAGCTTGTGAGTAATGTGTATTAATTAATTAATGAGTTTAGATATACACAGAATTTCAAAGGGTAAATACAAAGACAAAAACTATGTGGTGTTCAAAATAATACACGGTATGGGACAAAAGTTAGAACTTGGTACATTTACATTCACATTGATCTTTTCGTTTTATGGTGATAGATGTTTTCTACTGATAGACAACTGAAGGATAGGAAACTATTTTGGCACTTTATGGCATAAGATAATCTTTATATCTGCCATGAGTTCGAGGTTGAAAAACATGATGATTTATTTCTCTTTTTAACAGAACCATCAAGCTTCTGTTAGGTGAAAAATGACTTAATTTGAATCCAAAGGAGAATATTTCTACAGTTTCTCACTCTGGGTTACTCACTTCCTTAAACTATACATGCCAGCACTCCTCTGAAGAAATTGCCATGGAAAGCTATGTAAGGGCAAGGAACGGTGACAGTAAAAGCTTAAATACTTTGTACTTGTTCAGTGCACAAGAAGAAATCATTAAAACAAATTTAATTTATGAAACTGTCAGACATCAACTCCATTAGTTAAATAAAAGATTTAATTGTGGGCATGTAGGTTTAACATACCATATTTTACACATAAGCATGTTTTCCTCTATGTTTCTTTTATTCAAAATAGACTTTTTCCATACAATACAGTTAATGTATAGTTTTGCCACTCTCAGCTCCTCTGAGAGCCTTCCCAACTCTCCCATTCAAATCCACACTCTTTTTCATTAGAAAACAAACAGGTTTCTAAAGGATAATAAAATTAACATAAAACCAAACTGGAATAGGGCATGATAAACAGAGGAAAATTAACCAAATAAAATGCACAAGAAACGCATATAGACACGGATACACACACATTCGTGGACAAAGGGATCCAACAAAAACACAAAAAATGAAAGCCATAGTATATATGAAATGGATCTGTTATTTTAAAAAATGCCCCAAGAAAGCATTAGGGGTCAAAGAACCTCGAAAGATGCTGTTGAGTTCATTTTATGTTGACCATTTACTTCTGGGCATGGGGTCTGCCCTTAAGTATGGTTGGTTTGTATCTGCAGTGAGATTCCATTAGAGAGAAATAATTTTTCATTTCTGAGTTGTTATCAGTTTAAGATAGCTTCTGGTTTAGGGATAGGGTTTGTTTCTATTTCCCTCCACATGAGCATATTTGAGTTAGTGACACTGTTAGTTCATTTCTTTATTCTATAATTGAGCATCAATGAGATTTATCAAAGTACCCAATTAGTGTTTTTAAACTTCTGGTTTCTAGTATATGGGTTTTAGTTGAAATGGAAAACAGATTTTGTTTATCACTGATGATAAACAAAACAACAAGAGTTTGAACAACAAGAGTTGTTCTGAACAACAAGAGTTTCCAGGTAACCCAATAATTATTGTATATTATTAGACAATAAGAAACCAAATTGAAAGGCTCTAACTTGCACTATGATACTAATATGAGATGTGATGCACAGATTCAGTATTGTTTGGAAGGGATATAGATTCTGGAAGCACAGTATTTCATCTAAGCTATACACCATCTTACGATATATCAAGCACACTTTCTATAAGCCATACTGATAGTCTAAAGAAGACAAAAGGCCAGCATTTTGTTTTGTTTCTTTGTTTTGACTACTTTCCAGTTTAATATACATTATCAGTTAAATAGTTTCACATCCTAGTGTGTAAAAGGGATCCTTGTGATTTCAAATTTTTTCTTTTTGTCTGTGCCCAATAACTAAATATCTCACCTGTTTGGAATATTTCTTCTTCAGACACTTACAGACAGTTCACATGTTCCTAATTAATCATTACTTAGCCAAGTTGAATACAATTAATTCTTTTAATCTTATGAATTTTGTATCTCTGTACTTTTGGCATGATCTCAGTCGTATGTACTATATTTCCATAGTTTCTTCCAGACTTCAGTGATTAGGTAGCATATATTCTACACAGTGCTCTAATTGAATCAATGAGAAAAAACTTGTATTATTTCAATTGACACACGGAAGTTCATATTCACAGGTGTACTTCTGCAAGAACTGTAATCATTATTCTAAGACATCTAGTCAGCAAAATTTCAAGGGCTTCTTTGTGGTTGTGTTTTTGTTTTCTTCAATTAATTCTTATAACATTATTTTATGTTGTAGTGCTAAGCACATAATACAGGTTGTCACACATTCTAGGCAAGTATTTCACAATGTAACCCATATTCCTAGGCCAAACTGTTTTCTTTTTGACATATAATAATTACATTTTTTAAAAATTTTTTATTAATTACACTTTATTCATTTTGTATCCTCCCATAAGCCCCTCCCTCCTCCCCTCCCGATCCCACCCTCCCTCCCCCTTCTGCATGCATGCCACTCCCCAAGTCCGCTGATAGGGGAGGTTCTCCTCTCCTTTCTGATCTTAGTCTATCAGTTCTCATCAAAATTGGCTGCATTGTCCTCTACCATGGCCTGGTGAGGCTGCTCCCCCCTCAGGGGGAGGTGATCAAAGAGCAGGCCAATCAGATTATGTCAGAGGCAGTCCCTCTTCCCATTACTATGTAACCCATTTGGACACTGAACTGCCATGGGCTACATCTGTACAGGAGTTCTAGGTTATCTCCACGAATAGTCCTTGGTTGGAGTATGAGTCTCTGGGAAGTTCCCTGTGTTCAAATTATCTTGTTCTGTTGCTTTGCTTGTGGAGTTCCCATTCCCTCCAGCTCTTAATATTTCCCACTTGTTACATAAAATTCCATTCACTCTGCCCATCAGTTGGCCATCAGGCTCAGCATCTGCTTTGACAGTCTATTTTTATGAGGTAACATGTAATAATTTCATGCACATAGATGCTGTATAAAATCAAATGTCATTTGTTTGCTTTAGAAACTTAAATTCTTCTCTGATAGTGATTTTTTTCTAATATTGTATTTTATTTTTTATTTATTACAATTTATTCACTTTGTATCCCCGCTGTAGCCTCCTCCTTCCTCCCCTCCCACTCCAACCCTCCCTCCCTCTTCTCCCCCTATGCTCCTCCCCTAGACCACCAATAGGGGAGGTCCTCCTCCCCTTCCATCTGACCCTAGTGTATCAGATCTCATCAGGACTGTCTGTATAGTTAATTTTTAAAACCCATAAGAACATGAGTCTTTGTATCTGCTTTGAAAACACTGCTAGTTAGAGTCTTTCAGATGCCCTCAGTAGACTCCTGTCATACGTTCAATGCACATCACATCTGTCTTTCTAAACGAGGATTGATCATTTTACCCCATGTCCGCTCTCTTGATTATTTTTTTAGGTGTATAGATTTCATTATTTTTATCATATCTTATAGGTCTATATAAGTGAGTATATACTGTGTTTGTCTTTCTTTTTCTGAGAGTACAAGGAATCATATGAAAGAAGGGGAGTTAGTATGATGGGAAAAGGATAGGAGCTCCACAAGGACCAAATATATCTGGGCACAGGGTCTGTTCTGAGACTGACATTCAACCAAGGACCATGTATGAATATAACCTAGAACCTCTGCTCAGATGTAGCCCGTGGTAGCTCAGTAACCAATTGGTTTCCCATAGTGAGGGGAACAAGGACTATTTCTAACAGGATCTCAAGGGCTGGCTCTTCGACGTCCCCCACCCCCCAAGGGAGGAGCAGTCCTGTTAGGCCACAGAAGAGGGCTTTGCAGCCAGTCCTGAAGATACCTGATAAAATAGGATTGGATGAATGGGGAGGAGGTCCCCCCCATCAGTGGACTTGGAAAGGGGCACGGAGATGAGGGAGGAAGGGTGGGATTGGGAGGGAATAAGGGAGCAGGATACAGCTGGGATACAGAGTTAATAAAATGTAACTGAAAAGAAAAAAAAACAAACATAAGAACTTAGAACTGCAGTCATTTTATGTGCAGTAACATATCAGAAATTCCCTTCCCCTTATAATTCTTATCCTCTGCTGATCACCATTTTGTTTTTATGAGACTATTTTATTTTATTTATATTTGCACGAATGTCCAATATTTTCTGTACCTGCTTTATTTCATTCATCTCAGATTCTCCAGCTCTACTCATCTCAACACAAATGAGAAAATTTGATGAATTTTTATGTCTTTTCTTTTTGTACATTGGCACATATGTGCTTGTTTCACAATTACTTTTTAGCTTACATAAGATACTCTAGTGAGTTATTACTTTAAGGGATTCTAATTACAAGCATACATCTTTCTCTATGTAAAATACTTAACTGAGCTACACATATGGATATTTCAGTGCTGTTGACTAGTTTAGTATCCTGTTCTTTTCCAGATTAAACTGATATCTTTTAGGGCTTTGTAGCTAGACCCATTCTCTGATCTTGCATTTTAAGCTTTGATTATTTGGAGATGTATAGCCTGTGACTCGCTTTCATTATCTATAAAAAAAAATGGAGGTAACAATAGCCTCAAATTTCACCAATATATTTCAAGTATTAAATTAACATACTGTCTTATTCAAATGAGTAGTAAATATTTATTTGCATCGTAAAGTAACTCTTTTCAACATCTCTTAGAAGCAGCTAACATAGTCCATTTTGATCTGAAACCACTAATACATATATGTATATATATATATATATATATATATATATATATATATATATATATATATATATATATATATATATATATATATATAATTTTACCCCCTCACAGCTACAAAATACTTTTGAAAAGAATAAGCTGTATTAACCCATCATTAGCAAGCATATACTAATTAATAATTAGTAAAGATTAGTATATGTTCTAATAACCTACATGTATTTATATGAGTAGACCATTAATATCCAATAAAGAAAAATAAATATTGGATATATTCGGTGTAACAGAAATTGTGCATGTACTCAAAGAATGTTAATGAGAATGAAGGTAGTCAGATGTCACTATTTAGTGATAAATTAAGACCAAATAAAATTCCCCACTAAATTACTAAATTATTTCCCAGTGTGTTTTGTATGTAACAGTGGTTTTACTTTAAAGCTTAAACCTTAAGACCTCTCCTTTTCCTGTCTCCTTCTACATAATCATTTCCATACCTAACTTGACACGTACAATCCTATAGTCTTTTCTTAAGTAGGAGATCCTAAGATGTATACACCTGGATATTCAGTTGTTTCTGTAAATTTCAGAAAGTGGTGTTTTTCTGAAGGAAAAGCTGTAGAAAGTGAACATGTTGCACTTACCAATGTAGGAATATACAGGGACAATTAAAGGAAAATAATCCATAAAATTGAGAGAGTGAAAGTGCAGTAAATAAGATGGGTTGGAGAAAAGAGAGGGAAGGGGTAAGTGATGTAATTATACTTTAGTTTCAAAAATTAAAAATGAAAGAAATAGAAATAAACTATTGTGTTTGCTTCTCTGCTTTATTTTCAGTTCATTTCTAACACTTATATGCATTTCACACAAAAAGGTTATCTATTGCAAAAACATATTTATAAGCCTGAGATAAGCACCTCTTGTCATTTACATTATTTTGAAAAAATACTTAAATGTCTTTCTATTAGCTCTCCTAATTAATATAATGCATCCTGATGAGTAAGATCCTGCTTGGATCCAGTATTTCACTCTCCATAGTTTTGTTTATATTCACTGAGTACATCTGTTTTGCCCTATGCAATATCCCTCACACAGATCTTAAAAATCTGAAAGAAAAATTGATACTATTCATCATTTAGAGTTTTGCAATAAAATTTAGGCTCCTGACCTCAGTAAACTTTGTTTTCTCCAGATATTGTATTTGTTTTCAGGAAGTAATCTTCTGCTGTTGGGACAACCTGGCCTTTCTATTTTTCATTTTTCTTTCTATTGAAGGACAGTTTACTTTGGTATTGTTTTAATGTATATAGGGGAGTTCTTAAGCACAAATTATCAATATTAAAACACCCCCTACCCAATCTTCATACTCAGCCGTACTTGTGATATTCTCTTCAAAGTTGAACAATGTGAAAAAGGTGTTCTGCTTCCAAATCTCTCTTCCTCCATCCTTTTCCAATATTTTCTTTATGGTCATCAGTTCACTATTTGGCACTGCTGCAGTATTATGACATAGCTACCTTAAATTGACTATTTCCAGAGCAGAAGAAATTCTGATAAAATTTTAAAATACACAAATGTAACTATTGGGAATCATAAAATTGGGCTTATATTCATATGCTCTTTGCAAAATATCTCTAAGACTACCATTTTATTTCAAAGTCAATGGAACCCCTGAGCTTTCAAAAAACAAATAATGAGTAGAGATTATGAGCCCTAATGTTCTTCCACTCACGTTGGAATGTATACAGAAAATGTGGTACATTTATACAATGGAATACCATTCAACAATTAAAAACAAGGAACCCATGAAATTTGAAGGCAAACGGTAGGAACTAGAAAAGATCATCCTGAGTGAGGTAACCCAGGACTAGAAAGACACCCATGGTATATACTTACTTGTAAGTATATATTAGACCTATAATGTAGGATAAACATACTAAATTTTATAGTTCTAAAGAAGCTAAACAACAAGAAGGACCCTAGGGAAAATGCTTAATCCTCATTCAGAAAGGCAAACAGGATAGACATTGTAAGTGGGAGAAGGCTGGGAACAAGACGGAAGCCTACCACATAGGGGCTCTAAAAGACAGCTTAGAAGGGTATTGAAACTTTAATGTCAAATATCATTTAAAGAAAGGGCTTTAAAATAAAGCAAAACAATACAAATTTAATTAGAACATAGAGATTACTTCAAAAATCCTTTCTAACTCTTACAGTCTACACTACATACAACTTTCTTTTCTAAAATTGTTATTTATTTATGTTAATTACAGCTTATTAACTTTGTATCCCAGCTGTGACCCCCTCCCTTATTCTATCCCACTCCCTCCTTCCCTCCCTCCCTCATCTCCTCCCATGCTCCTCTCCAAGTTTACTAATAGGGGAGGTACTTCTCCCCTTCCATCTGACCCTAGCCAGTCAGGTCTCATCAGGACTGATTGCATTGTCTTCCTCTGTGGCCTGGTAAGGCTTCTCTCCCATCAGGGGAAGATGATCAAAGAGCCAGCCACTGAGACAGCTCAGTGTCAGAGACAGCTCCTGTTCCCCTTACTACAGAAACCCACTTGGAGACTGAGCTGCCATGGACTCATCTATGCAGGGGTTCTAGATTATCTCCATGAATGGTCCTTGTTTGGAGTATCAGTCTCAGAAAAGACCCCTAGGTCCAGATTTCTTGGTTCTGTTGCTCTACTTGTGGAACTCCAGTCCCCTCCAGGTCTTTCTATCTCTGCCTTCTTTCATAAGATTCCCTGCACTGTGCCCATAGTTTGGCAATGAGCCTCAGTATCTGCTTTGATCCTCTACTGGGTAGAGTCTTTCCGAGTTCTTCTGTGATAGGCTCCTGTCCTGTTTCCTGTTTTCTCCTTCTTCTGATGTCTGTCCTGTTTGCCTTTCTGAGTGAGAACTGATCATCTTACCCTAGGTCCTCTTTCTTGCTTATGTTCTTTAGGTATACAGATTTTAGTATGTTTATCCTATAATATCTACACAGCAACCCAGCCCTGCAGAAGATACCAGAAGAAAAACTCCAATCCAACGGAAAAAACAAACAAACAAAAAAAAACAACTATATGCTAATTTCAAAATGTTACATTTTACATTCTCTTTACCTTCTAAGCAACAAATGTGAGTATACTTTGCTTTGGATACCAACTTTAAATAATTTAGCTTTAGTCTAATGCACAAGCTATAACCAAAAAGTGCAATGCAGTATTGGAGGACAAGTACTCCTCAACAAATAGGTTGTGGATATCTGTAGAATCATACTGCTCATGAGATTATGCATTCTCTTTGCATAATGAATTTGAAGATAAGTGAATAAAGGATGGATAAACCAGAAGGAGCAGGAAAGGAACTAGAAGAGAATGTAATGAAAAGGTCAAATGCCACATATAAACATACCTGGTCAAGTAGAATATGTATGGTTTAATACATATTTCAGTATAAAATTCATATTTTAATACATATTGTTTAATCTATTAATTAATATGTATTAATTTTCATATATATCTTTACTTTTAAAGATTCTATTATTATTTCACTTTTCACTGAATAATAAAACCTCTCAACTCTGGATATATCCTATACTTAAAATAATAGGAACTTTTAAATTTTAATGGCTTTAAGTATGAGTTCAATGTACTTAGAGGAGAAAGAAACTACTTGAGAGCTGTGATTGATCATTAATTTCTTTTCATCTAATACTTAACTTTAAAAGAAGCAAAAAAAAAAACTTGAAGTGAATGCAAGAAATTGGTAGGGTCAATTCTTGTTTGCACTTGGGTTTATGAATAACAGTTAAGTAAATAATTTAGACACTTGTTACTCGATGTCTTTCTATGTCTTCCTTCTCAATTTCCTTATCCAATCTGCTGTTTATCTTAGCAGGTGAATAGCATAACTATCTGTAATATGTAATTCCTATTTGGCACTCTCAAATACTTGAGTGAAATCCATATTTTAAAACATGATAGCTATCTATGTATCTATGTATCTATCTATGTATCTATGTATCTATGTATCTATGTATCTATCTATCTATCTATCTATCTATCTATCTATCTATCTATCTATCATCTATCTATCTATTTATTTAATCACTTTACAGCCTGACCCCAACCCCTTTCTTCCTCTCATCCCAGTCTCACCTTATGCCTTCCTCTCCCATTCCTCCTTCTCCTTTTTCTCAGAAAAGGAGAGGTTCACCAGGGATACCAACCCACCCTGGCATCTCAAGTCACAGCAGGACTAAGTGCATACTCTCCTACTGGGGCCTGACCAGGCAACCCAGCTAAGGAAACGGGATCCAGTGGCAGGCAACAGAGTCAGCGATGGCCCCTACTCCCATTTTTAGGGAACTCATATATTGACCGAGCTGCATATCTGCTACATATGTGTGGAGAGTCTAGGTCCAGCCCATCTTTTCTGTTTGGTTGGTGGTTCAGTCTCTGTGAGCTTCCATTGGCCTTACACAAAACTCCCTGAGCTCTGCCTATTGTTTGGCTGTGAGTCTCTGATCTGTATTTTTTTAATTTTTTTTTATTTTATTGTATTAATCATGAGTTATTTACTTTGTATCCCAGCCATAGCCCTCCCTCATTCCCTCCAAACCCCACCCTTCCTCCCTCATCTCCTCCCTGCCCCTTTCCAGTCCACTGATAAGGGAGGTCCTCCTCCCATTCCACCTGACCCTCGCTTATCAGGTATCTTCAAGACTGGCTTCAATGTCCTCCTCTGTAGCCTAGCAAAGCTGCTCCTTCCTTGGGAATGGGGGGAGGTGTCAAAGATTCAGTCATTGAGTTCATGTCAGAAATAGTCCCTGTTCCCCTTACTAGGGTACCCACTTGGATACTGAGTTAAGATGGGCTACATCTGAGCAGACGTTCTGGGTTATATCCATACATGGTCCTTGATTGGAGAAACAGTCTCATAAAAGATCCCTGTGTCCGGATATATTAGGTTCTTGTGGACTCCTGTCCTCTCCAGGTCATACTAACACCCCCTTCTTTCATATGATTCCCTGCACTCTGCCGAAGGTTCAGTTATGAGTCTCAGCACTGTTTTGATGCACTGCTAGGTAGAGTCTTTCAGAGGCCCTCTGTGGTAGGCTCCTGTCCTGTTACTTGTTTTCTCCTACTTCCAATGTCCATCCCATTTGTCTTTCTAACTGAGGATTGATCATTTTACCCCAGGTCCTCTTATCTTCTTTAGGTGTAGAGATTTTAGTGTGTTTATCCTATCTTATAGGTCTAGCATCCACTTATAAGTGAGTATATACTATGTGTGTCTCCTGAGATACCTCACTCAGAATGATCTTTTCTAGATCCCACCATATGCTGCAAATTTCATGATTTCCTTGTTTTTAATTGCTGAGTAGTATTTCATTGTGTAAAAGTATCACAATTTCTGTATCCATTCCTCCATTGATAAACATTTGGGTTGTTTCCAGGTTCTAGTTATTACAAATAAAGCTGCTACAAACATGGTTGAGGAAATGTCCTTGTTGTGTACTTGAGCATTTTTTGGATATATGCCTAGGAGTGGTATATGGATCATGAGGAAGCAGTATTCCTAATTGTCTGAGAAAGCGCCAGATCAATTTCCAAAGTGGTTGTACAATTTTACATTCCCACCCGAAATGGAGGAGGGTTCCCCTCTCTCCAGCATGTGTTGTCACTTGAGTCCTTTGATCTTAGCCATTCTGATGGGTATAAGGTGAAATCTCAGGGTGTTTTTGATTTGCATCTCCCTGATGGTTAAGGAAGTGGAACATCTCTTTACGTGTTTCTCTGCCATTCTATATTCCTTTACTGAGAATTCTCAGTTTATCTCTATACCCCATTTTTAACTGGATTGCTTGATTTATTGATTTTTAACTTCTTTAGTTCTTTATATATTGTGAATATCATCCCTCTGTCAGACAAAAGGTTGGTGAAGATCCTTTCCCAGTCTGTAGGCTGTCGTTTTGTTTTGCCGACAGTGTCCTTTGTTTTACAGAAGCTTTTCAGTTTCATGAGGTCCCATTTATTGATTGTTGCTCTAGAGCCTGTGCTGTTGGTCTCCTGTGCCAATGAGTTTTAGGGTCTTCCCCACTTTTTCTTCTAACCGATTTAGCGTATATGGTTTTATGTCGAGGTTATATGTTGATCAACTTGGACTTTATTTTTGTGCAGGGTGATAAGTATGGAACTATTTTCATTTTTCTGCATGTAGAGATCCAGCTGGACCAGCACCATTTGTTGAAGATGTTTCAACATAGTACTTGAAATTCTAGCTAGAGCAATAAGACAAGTAAGGGAGATCAAGGGGATACAAATCGGAAATTAAGAGGTCAAAGTTTCACTATTTGCAGATGATATGACAGTATACCTGAGTGACCCCAAAAATTCAACCAGAGAACTCCTACAGCTGATAAAAAACCTTCAGCAAAGTGGCTAGATAAAAAAATTAACTCAAAAAAATCAGAAGCCCTCCTGTATACCCATGAAAAATAGCCAAGAACATAATCAGGGAAACAACACCCTTCACAATAGCCACTAATAACATAAAGCACTTTGGTGTGACTCTAACCAAGGAGGTGAGAGACCTGTTTAAAAAAAAAAAAAAAAAAACTTCAGGTCTCTGAAGAAAGAAATCGAAGAAGACATCAGAAGATGGAAAGATCTCCCATGCTCATGGATCAGTAGGATTAACATAGTGAACATGGTCATTCTGCCAAAATCAATCTACAGATTCATTGCAATTCCCATCAAAATACCAACACAATTCTTTCAAGACCTTGAAAGAAAAATCATCAGCTTCCTACAGAAAAACAAAACAAAACAAACAAACAAACAAACAAACAAACAAAAAACAGAACTTTCATAACTATCCTGTACAACAACAAACCATCTGGAGGGATTTCCATCCATGATCTCAAGCTGTAGTACGGAGCAATAGTAATAAAAACTCCATGGTACTGGCATAGAAACAGAAAAGTGGATCAATGGAACCAAATAGAAGACCCAGAAATAAACCCACACACCTATGAATACTTGATTTTTGACAAAGAAGCCAAAACCATTCAATGGAAAAAAGACAGCATCTGCATCCATTTTCATCAGCTGCTAGATGAGGCCTCTCTCAAGACAGATAGCGTAGGCTCCTATCTGCAAGCAAAGCAGTCTATCATTGATAGTGACATGGCCTGCTCTCCCCCACGGGGTGAGTTTCAAGTTGGGCCAGTCAGTGATTTGCCATTCTCTCAATCTTTGCTCTGTCTTAATTCCTACCTTTTTTTTTTTTTGAAGCAGAGTTTGAGTTTATTGAAAGACATTTTGACATAGATCTTTTTTTATTTTTTATTAATTACATTTTATTCACTTTGTATCCCCCCATAAGCCCTTCCTCTTCCCCTCCCGATCCCATCTTCCCTCCCCTTTCTTCACGCATGCCCCTACCTAATTCCTACCCTTTTGGTAGGCAAGGCAAATTTTGGGTTGAAGGTTAAACCTTCTTTAAAAAGGGAAAAAAAAAAACCTGAAAATATTCTGGAAAAATTATCAGAAAAAATGTGTCAGTGGAAGTAATTTTATGTAACAATGATATCTTATTGCAATAACCACCGAGGTGCAAAGGAATAAATTAGGCACTGTAGTTGGAGAGGTAAAAGCTATATGAGGAGGAAAAACAAAACAAGGTTTTGTATACATATCGAAGTGGAAAGCAAAGGCATTCACATGAATCTCTTAGAATATAGTAGATGCTAAGTGAGTCTGAATGAAAGAACCATGATTGATCATTTAATAAATCTAAAATTAAAGAAATCTCAGACAATATTAGGTAATAATGTTAAAACAGCTTATTAGAGTCTGAAATAAAGAGATAATAGTACATGTCAAAACTCAGATTCAAGTGTAGAACTGAACAACTGGTTGATCAGAAATATTTAAGTTATGAAATTTGCCCAAGCCTAAAAAATTTATGTTTCTTGGATTTTGACATTTAAATATAGTATAAGTATCTATTAAAGTACAGATGTTTTAAAAATTATAAAACCATGAAATTCTGTGGAACCATCTTAGTAAAACTAAATTAAAATAAAGATACATCTATTTAGCCAATGTAGAACTCATCAATGACTAAATAAGTTTTTAGCTGTGAGATATTGTCAGCCTAGAAAACTTTCATATATTTCTATTAAAATTGAGTACTATAGAAGTGTATTATTCTAAGGTTGGTAAATGAACTGTATGTAAGAATAACACTCTAATATTCTACTAAATACAGCATTCTGGTAATCAATTTCAAATTTGCTGAAAAGCATGATTGTCTTTTATTTTTTAAAAGTATGTTAATATCCCATTAGTGATTCACTTCTTGATAAGTATTTCTTATTTACTTTATTAAATATACCTAACCCCACAAACCCCACAGTTGCAGTATGATTTTAATTTTTTATTTTTATTAAAATATGTCAATGTGTATTAATCTACAGAGAAGTTGGCAGCATGTTTATGTGTTCTTACTTTTTGTTTCTCCTATATGCCTTACAGCTGTTCTAAGAGTTCATCTGTATTAAAAGGAATGGAAGTAAGTAAATCTGCCTTCACTATTTAGAAAAGCTACATATTAGTATTCAGGGTATGCAAATTTTCCTCATGAATATTATGAGCATCATTGTGACAAGGAAAGGTGGAAAATAATCTGTTTTCAATTATCAAGACAGTGAATTATCACAACTCAGCTTCAGAGCTTCCAAAGGGAGGAAACATCAAATTCTGCATGTATTTCAAGAGTTTAAAGCATACCAGTGACTCATTCAGACTAAGCCAACAAATTTTATTAATTTATTTTAATTAAAAAGACCCCCTATGTATGTATTGGTAAATTATTTTTCATTTGTCAAACACTAAAACATATGCTGCTTGTTTTTAATCTAAAAGAAACAGATCTACCAGTTCCCTCCTTTGAACTCCTTATAGTAGGAGGTATTTAAGAAAAAACAAAATATTGAAAAGCAACATTAAAATATAAAAAAGAAATTAAAAAAAATTCTGGTGAGTTTCCAGTGTTTAAACTAATCTGAGAAAAAGTCTGCTATATATGAAAAGATCTTTTCTCACAAATGCATTGAAGGATGAAAAGAATAGTCATAAAAGCTTTACATTATTAAACATTCATTTTACCCATATATAGATAAGTTCAAAAATGGTCAAGGTTTCTCAACTATTAATAACCCTTCCTACCTTATTAAAAAATCCTGCAAATAAATTTATATTCAGAAAGGCAAATGGGATAGACATCAGAAGAGGGAGAAAACATAGGCCAGGACAGGAGCCTACGACAAGGCTTCTGAAAGTCTCTACCCAGCAGTGTATCAAAGCAGATGCTGAGACTCATAGCCAATCTTTGAGCAGAGTGCAGGGAATCTTATGAAAGACCCTGTAGTGGACTGGAGCTCCACACAGAGAGTAACAGAAACAAAAAATTCTGGGCACAGTGGTCTTTTATGAAACTGATACTCCAAGCAAGGTCCATTCATGGATATAACCTAGAACCCCTGCTCAGATGTAACCTATGGCAGCTCAGTCTCCAAGTGGGTTCCTTAGTAAGGGGAACAGGGATTGTCTCTGACATGAACTCAGTGGCTAGCTCTTTGATCATCTCCCTCTGAGAGAGGATCAGCTTTACCAGGCCACAGAGGAAGACAATGCAGCCAGTCCTGATGAGACCTGATGGGCTAGGGTCAGACAGAAGGGGAGAAGGACCTCATCTATCAGTGGACTAGAGGAGGGGCATGGGAGAAGAATAGGGAATGAGCAGGATTGGATGGGGTCGAGGGAGGGGGCTACAACTGGGATACAAAGTAAATTGTAATAAATAAAACATAAAAAAATAAACTTACTTGGATACATTTCCAATATTTTTCTAAAAAGAAACTAACAGATTTGCTTCCACATGGATCTCTTCTTAGTTAATTTATACCACCAGCTATCTTAGAAATATTGATGAGAACTGATGAATTTGGTTCTTCATATTCGTTTCTAATGAGAATAAAAATATGCTATTAATTGTTACATTGTCTATGTCTGTCAATAGCCGTAAAATTCTCTGTTGTCCTTTGCTATGTATTTGCTAAGCCTAGATATCAAGACAGCAAAGGTTGGGAATCATTCCTCAAATAGTCCAGTTTTCTTTTACTGATCTCTTGCCTCCAGGGTATAGTGATCAGCAATATGGACTTTGAATTCTTTAAGTTTTTGTCTGGTCCATGATAAAAGAGGAATGCCTAACTCCAACTACTAGATATAGAAACCTATACCTTAATGACAAAGGAACTGTCAAAATCATTTGCATTTCTAGATAACTCAAGAGACATACTTTATTGAATGTGGGTCAATTTGGTCATAACTATTTCACACTTAACCCTTCCATTTTCCCAATGAAATAACTTCCATGATAGCCTAGCAGAGATATATGGAAAGATAAAGACAAATGAATATGTCATATGTACATGTCTTTGTGTGTTTGTTTGTGTGTGTGTGTGTGTGTGTGTGTGTGTGTATGTGTAAGAGAGAGAGGAAGAGAGAGAAAGAGAAAGAGAGAGAGAATGGAAACACTTGGGACATAATTAAAAAAAACTGATGAAATAAGTAAACAAGGCTCATCACTTTCTAAGCCAAATGTATGGAAACAATTAAGGTACGAATTTCGTTTATAGAGTTGTAATTATTTTGGATTTCTCTCCATATTTTCTTGTTTGAAAAATATTTATTGAATTTATATACTTCTGCTTGTAGGGGACCACAAAATGCCTTTGCTAAGTTGGGGTTTAAAATTGTATGCTAGGAAGAAGCTTATAGAAATAGCATCCAAAAGTATTTTAAAATAATAATTAGCAAATTTGCATAATTAAATATTTTAAGCATCTAGAATGCATTGTAAACATGCAGCACAACACAGATGGTTAAGGCTTATATAGCAAATAATCATATCCATATTATTTCTCATTTTTAGTTCAGAATTTATAATCTGCAGGTATCCATTATAAGAAGTGCATATTAGTTAAAATTTATTATCATACTGTAAGTGTTCACTGTAAATCATTTTTAAAGACCTCAACTGCTTTTATTATTCTACATTTAAAAATAAATCATCAAAACTTTTATGGAAATATGATGCTGCCCAATATCTGACCATGTTTAATGAGAAAGCACTAATTCATAATTCAAATAACATAATACTCACTAGCATATTTCAAAAATTAGTGCTAATTAAAATTGAAGGACATTATGTGCATGGTGAATGAGTGGTGTCACAGAAAACAGCTCCTAGAAATTTTTTTCCTCCACAAATTTTAATTAGCCAGTAAAGCACATGAAATTACGCATACACACTCTTTCCTCTCCTCCCCCCTTCTCTCTCAAATAACTTGTTTGCTGTATAGTGAAGTATTGTCAGTTTCATTAATTTAAAGGTGACTTTCTAAATTCTACTCCAAGTCTAAAGCTAGCTTTTATGTTTTTCTTATACTTAATAAGGATTTTAAACTCCACCTTTTAATTTGAGATTAATCATAACCCAGGGAACAATAGTTACCTCTTGACACTCCCCCACATTACTTATTAGCTGGAAAACATACACTCAAACTGAAGTCAAAAGGGTCAGGAGGAAAAAAAAACAACAAACAAACAAACAAACAAACAAAAACCAGTAGCTTCAAGACAAGGAGGACAGGAAAGGTTTCTGGAAAAGCCATTTAGCCAGAGGGCATTATGTCAATTTTAAAGCCCCAGAAGTGTTCCTGACAATTTTTGCCATCTTTTCCAGAAGCAGAACATCCTTTTTATATTTTGAGTATACTCAGCTAATCATTAAAACAGTGCAGGATTCCAAAGCAAGATAAATCAAACATGAGAATGTTCCTCTTTAGCCTGTTAGGTTACAATATATTTCCAAGCCATTTTTTTGACTTTTAATTTTTATTTTTAATTTTTTTTAAAGAAGTCTGTCTTATAATACCTTGGTTCTATATATACTAAGAGTTTAAAGAGAGAATGCTGTGATCCAAGTTATGACAGGCAGCAGTAAGATGTGGAAGATGTTGAAGGAGAACATTGATAGTTAAATGCCACTATTTTAAAAATACTTTTACTAAACTATAATTCATATACAATTTATTCATTTAAAGTGAGGATTGTTTTGATGACTCAGAAGCTCTAAAACTGTGGAAAAGTTTTCCTATCTGTGAATACATTAGAAAACACTGAGTAGAAGGTTGATTTACGTTAATTAATTAAATGCTGTGAAAATTATATCAATTAAAACTGCCATTAAAATATACAAAGGAAGTAAGCTTATTTTTGGATCCCTACGTTGTTTTCTTTTTTTACAATTTTAAACCCTGGTGCTTTGCATAATGCTTTATGTAAGTTTGATATCTTTCAGTTTATTCATATGTGAAGCAGAAATATAATAGCAGATATGCATTTACATTTTTTTATTTTTTTATTATTATTTTTTTTATTCCCTACTGTTTGGTTGATGCCTCACAATCCTGACATCTTTCTGTTGGTGCCTCAGCTTAGACTGAAGAATGGCGCTTTCTTTCTTTTTTTTTTTTTATTTTTAGTTACAATTTGTTAACTCTGTGTCCCAGCTGTATCCCGCTCCCTCATTCCCTCCCCCTCCCCAACTCCCTCCCTGGTCTCCTCCCTGCCCCTTTCCAAGTCCACTGATAGGGGAGGACCTCCTCCCCTTTCATTTGACCCTGTTTTATCAGGTATCTTCAAGGCATTTTTTTAAACACCAAATATAATCCTACATGAAATTTACAAGAGGATATCGAAAAACACTCCAAGTACACAATACAGGCTATTTTCTCTTCCTGCTTTGTTTTATGTTTTTTTGTTTGTTTGTTTTTTATATCTACGTACAATTTATTTTGAGCATAACCAGCCACTATTCCTTCATCTGACTTCTCTCAGAACCATCTCTAACATCCCTACCTACCTCCTAACCTCATGTCTGTCTTTCTTTTTTTGTTTTTATTATTAGTAGTGACATTTTATTAACTCTGTATCCCAGCTGTATCCCTCTCCCTTATTCCCTCCCAATCCCACCCTCCCTCCCTCAGCTTCTCCCTGCCCCTTTCCAAGTTCACAGATTGGGGAGGACCCCCTCCCTTTTCGTCTTGCCCTGTTTTATCAGGTATCTTCAGGGCTGGCTGCAAAGTCCTCCTCTGTGGCCTAGCAGGATTGCTCCTCCCTTGGGGTGTGGGGAGGTCAAAGAGCCTGCCATTGAGTTCCTGTCAGAGCTAGTCCCTGTTCCCCTTACTATGGGAAAGCAATTGGTTATTGAGCTACCACAAGCTTCATCTGAGCAAAGGTTCTAGGTTATATCCATACATGGTCCTTAGTTGGAAAAACAGTTTTAGGAAAAAAACCGTGTGCCCAGATATATTTGGTCCTTGTGGGGTTCCTATCCTTTCCCCTTCATACTAACTCCCCTTTTGTCCAAGGTTTGGTTATGAGTCTTAGTATTTATTTTGAAACGCTGCTTGGTAGGGTCTTTCAGATGCCTTCTGCGGTAGACTCTTGTCATAAGTCTAATGCACATCTCATTTGTCTTTCTAAGTGAGGATTGATCATCTTACCTTGTGTCTGCTTTCTTGTTTATCTTCTTCAGGTGTATAGACTTCATTACGTTTATCATGGCTATCCTGCCAAAAGCAATCTACAGATTCAACGCAATTCCCATCAAAATACCAACTCAATTCTTTACAGACCTTGAAAAAAAGATTCTCCTGCTTTGTTTTAATCCCATCTTTTTTGAGCTATAATTTTAGCATAGTGAAATTAATCCTTTAAAGTGTCTAATTCAAAACCTTTTATTAACGAACTATGGAAATAATCCTTGAAAAAATATGTATAGACATCTGAAGAAAGTGTAACCAGGGAACAGGACAGGAGCCTACCACAGAGGGCTTCTGAAAGATTCTACATAGCAGGGTATCCAAGTAGATGCTTAGACTCATAGGCAAACATTGGGCAGAGTGCAGAGAATTTTATGAAAGAAGGGGGAGACAGAAAGACCTGAAGGGGACAGGAGCTCCACGAGGAGACCAACAGAACCAAAAATCTGGGCCCAGGGGTCTTTTCTGGAGCTGATACTCCAAGCAAGGACCATGCATGGATTTAACCTAGACCTCTTGCTCAGATGCAGCCCATGGCAGCTCAAACTCCAAGTGGGTTTCCCTAGTAAGGGGAGCAGGGACTGTCTCTGACATGAACTCAGTGGCTGGCTCTTCGATCACTTCCCCCTGGTGGGAGTGCAGCCATATGAGACCACAGAGGAAGACAATGCAGCCAGTCCTGAGGTGACCTGATAGGCTAAAGTCAGGTGAAGGGGAGGAGGACCTCCACTATCAGTGGACTGGGGGAGGGGCATGGGAGAGAAAGAGGGAAGGAGGAAGGGAGGGTAAGGTTGGGAGGAGAAGTGAGAGGGGGCTATAGCTGGGATACAAAGTGAATAAATTGCAATTATATATATATATATATATACAAAATACCTATTATTTCCCAGAATTTTGTAAATGTTGCTTGTTTTTTTATTCCAGTTCTTTTCATTACTCATTTCCTTTTTGTCTTCCCCTATAGTCACTACTAATTTACATTACAGCTCTTGGAATTTAGCTCTTCTAGACATTTTAAGGAATGAAACTGAACAATATCTAGGCTTTTAACTGTGGCAGTTTTTAATTAGATAATGTTTCAAGGTTTTATTTTCAGGTTGTAGCATTTAAAAATTCCCTACTCCTTTTTATGGCTAAATAATTCTCTATTGAACGAATATGTTATGGATTTACACTCTGAGTTTTATCACTAATGTTGCCATGAACACACTGAATACAAATTTCTAGACATGTTTTTAATTTTGTATATGCATATGAATGGAATCCCTGGATCATGTATTAAATATGTTTATTCTTTGTGAGCTAATGAAAACCTGTTTTTTCAGTGACCACACCATTGAACATTTTTGGCATCAATGTATGGGGGTTTCAATGGATTTAATCCTTATCATCATTGTTATTTTTTATTGTAGCTATAATAGTGAATGTAACATGGCATCTCTGATTCTATTTGCATCTACTTGATGGCTAATGATATTGATCTCATTTGCTTACTGGTCATTAAGTGCCTTCTTAGTGAACTTTTGCCCATTTTATCACATTATATTTTTCATTATTGATTTGCAATCATTATTCATGTGCTCTGTCCACAACTCTCATAAAATTTGCAAATATTTTCTATCATTGTATGTGTTTATTACCTTTTTAATATTATCTCCTCATCTCAATTTATTGAGGAGCAATACCAAATTCTTATTAGAAGTACCACTGCAATGACATTTATTCATAATTCCTAAACACTTCGCTGTGTCTCTACGGCAAAAAAAACAACAGATTACTTTAGAATGTGACAGACAGCTGGAGAAGCACAAAATCTTAAAAGCAACAGCAGAAACAGCACCAAATGTCACCCACAAAGCAAGATCTCAGGGGACTTCTAATGAACTGTTGAAAATAACCAATGAAGCTAACAAATCATGCTTAGGGAGATGAACCAAATTCACAGGAAATCTGGAAAATTCAAATAAATAAGTTCAAACAGTGACTGTACTAAACAGCTCTTGAAATGGTTGGTTTTTGCAACACTTTATTTTTTATTGTTCCATAAATTAAAAGAAATGTAGAAAACAAGAATATATAATTAAAGTGGAATGCTGTCTTTTTCAATTAACAAAGTAATTGGATGCAGTAAATAAATTTAATGCATTTGAATTTAACTGAAGACACTAACTGTGAGAGGAGATGGACTCAAATCACCAAAATCCTTGCATACTGTACTGTAGGAGCAGAGCTCCCTGCATAGTGTTTCACAATTAAAAAAGCTAATTAAGTAAAACGACTTTATTTTTCTATTTTAACATTTTATTTTTTGAGAATTTCATATATGAATACAATACAATGGAATACTACTCAGCAATTAAAATTGAGATAATCATTAAATTTGCGGGCATACGATGGGACCTAGAAACGATCATCCTGAGTGAGGTATACCAAAAGCAGAAAGACACACATGCTATATACTCACTTATATAACTATAAGATAGGATAAACATACTAAAATCTGTACACCTAAAGAAGCTAAACAAGAAGGAGGATCTGGGGTAAGATGATCAATCCTCACTTAGAAAGACAAAAGAGATGGGCATTGGATGTAGGAGAAAACAAGTAACAGGACAGGAGCCTACCACAGAGGGCCTCTGAAAGACTCTCCCTAGCAGTGTATCAAAGCAGATATTAAGACTCATAACCAAACCTTTGGCAGAGTGCAGGGAATCATAAGAAAGAAGGGGGAGGAACAATTCTGAAAATGTAAAAAGAACATGTTGTTCATTATACATATAAGAATTGACAATATTACAATGTTTTCTAAAATGCTTCACTATAATGGACAGATATCTCAAATAAAACTGTTTTATCTACCAGATAAAGTACTTTTTCCCCTCTTTTTTAATTTTAATTTTTATTAATTACACTTTATTTACTTTGTATCCCCCTGTAAACCCCTCCCTTCTCCCTTCCCAGTCTCACCCTCCCTCCCTCTTCTCCATGCATGCCCCTCCCCAAGTCTACTGATAGGTGAGGTCTTCCTCTCCTTCCTTCTGATCCTAGTCTATCAGGTCTCATCAGGAGTGGCTGCAATGTCTTCCTCTGTGGCCTGATAAGGCTGCTTCCTCCTCAGGGTGAGGTGATCAATGAGAAGACCAATCAGTTCATGTCAGGGACAGTCCCTGTTCCCATTACTATGGAACCCACTTGGACACTGAACTGTCATGGGCTAGGTCTGTGCAGGGGTTCTAGGTTATCTCCATGAATGATCCTTGGTTGGAGTATCAGGCTCAGAAAAAAACACTGTGCCCAGATTTTTGGTTCTGTTGCTGTCCTTGTGGAGCTCCTGTCCTGTCCAGGAAAAACTATCTCCCGCTTCTTCCATAATATTCCCTACACTCTGCCCAAAGGTTGACAATAAGTCTCAACATCTTCTTTGATGCCCTGCAGGGTAGAGCCTTTCATAGGTCCTCTGTGGCAGGCTCTTGTCCTGTTCCCCTTGCCAAAGCTGAATCAAGGCCAGGTAAATCAATTAAATAGTCCTATATCCCCTAAGGAAATAGAAGAGCTTTTCAAAAGTCTCCCGTGAGAAAAAGCCCAGGGCCAGACAGTTTCAAAGCAGAATTCTACCAGACCATCAAAGAAGAGCTAACACCAATACTCTTCAAACTATTCCACAAAATAGAAAGCAAACTCATTCTATGATGCCACAGTCACCTTGGTACCTAACCTCACAAAGACTCAACAAAGAAAGAGAATTTCAGGCCAATCTCCCTTAATGAACAGTGAAGCAAAAATACTAAACAAAATACTTGCAAACTGAATACAAGAACACATCAAAGATATCATCCACTAGGACCAAGTAGGGTTCATCCCAGGCGTGCAGGGGTGGTTCAGTATATGGAAATCCATCAATGTGATCCACCATATAAACAAACTGAAGGAGAAAAACCACATGATCATCTTCTTAGATGGTGAAAAACATTTGAGAAAATCCAACATCTGTTCATGTACAAATACTTTTTGAGACAGAGTCTTCATAAGACAGGTTGTATTGGAACTTGAAATTATCCTCCTGGAGTTCATACTCATACATCACCACACCTAACTTTTTTATTTTTTATTATTTCTATTTTTTATATTAATTACAGTTTATTTGCTTTGTATCTCAATTACCCTGAAACCTCCTTCTTCTTCAGTTTCTTCAGTTGTACAGATTTCAGTATGTTTATCCTATCTTATAGGTCTAGTATCCACTTATAAGTGAGTATATACCATGTGTGTCTTTCTCCTTCTGGGATGCCTCAGTCAGGATGATCTTTTCTAGATCCCACCATTTGCCTGCAAATTTCATTATTTCCTTGTTTTTAATTGCTGAGTAGTATTCTATTCTGTAAAGGTACCACAATTTCTGTATCCATTCCTCCATTGAGGGACATCTGGGTTGTTTCCAGGTTCTGGCTATTAGAAGTAAAGTTGCTACAAACATGATTGAACAATAGTCCTTGTTGTGTAGTTGAGCATATTTTGGATATATGCATAGTAGTAGTATAGCTGGATCATGAGAAAGCACTATTCCTAATTGTCTGAGAAAGCACCAGATTGATTTCCAAAGTCATTGTATAAGTTTACGTTCTCACCATCAATGAAGGAAGGTTCCCCTTTCTCCACAACCTCTCCAGCATGTGTTGTCACTTGTGTTTTTTATCTTAGCCATTCTGATAGGTGGTAAGATGAAATCTCAGGGTCGTTTTGATTTGCATCTCCCTGATGGCTAATGACACTGAACATTTCTTTAATTGTTTCTCTGCCATTCTATATTCTTCTACAGAGAAATCTCTGTTTATCTCTGTACCCCAGTTTTTAATTGGATTGTTTGATTTGTTACTTTTAAACTTCTTTAGTTCTTTATAAATTCTGGATATTAGCCCTCTGTCAGATATCAGTTTGGGGAAGATCTTTCCTAGTCTGTGGGCTGTCGTTTTGTCCTGATGACTGTGTCCTTTTCTTTACAAAAGATTTTTTTTTTGTTTCATGAGGTCCCATTTATTGATTGTTGCTTTTAGAGCCTGTGCTGTTGGTGTTCTGTTCAGGAAATTGTCTCCTGTGGCAATGTGTTCTAGGTTCTTCTCCACTTTTTCTTCTAACTGATTTAGTGTGTCTGGTTTTATGTTGAGGTCTTTGGTCCACTTGGACTTTAGTTTTGTGCAGGGTGATAAATATGGATCTATTTTCATTTTTTCTGCATGTGGAAATCCTGTTGGAACAGTGCCATTTGTTGAAGATGCTGTCTCTTTTGCATTGAATGGTTTTGGCTTCTTTTCAAAAATCAACTTTCCATAGATGTGTGGGTTTATTTCTCTGTCATTTTTCAGTTCCATTGATCCACCATTCTGTTTTTATGAGAATACCATGCAGTTTTTATTACTATTGCTCTGTAGTTCATCTTGAGATCTGGGATGGTGATACCTCCAGATGATGTGGTGTTGTACAGGATCATTTTGGAAGTTCTGTTTTTTTTTTTTTTTTTTTCCCCCTTTTGAATTTGGGATTTTTTTTTTTCGATGTTTTGTGGTTTTTTACAGTATTTTTTTGGGAGTTTTTTTTTTTTTTTTTTTTTTTTCCTCCATATGAAGTTGAGAATTTTTCTTTCAAGGTCTGTTAAGAATATTGTTAGTATTTTGATGGGAATTGCATTGAATCTGTAGATTGCTTTTGGCAGAATGGTCATTTTCACTGTTGATCCTACCTATCCATGAGTGTTGGAGACCTTTCCATATTCTGATATCTTCTTCAATTTCTTTCTTAAGAGACTTGAAGTTTTTATCAAACTCACTTGCTTGGTTAGAGTCACAACAAGGTACGTAATGTTATTAATGGCTATTGTGTAGGGTGTTGTTTCCTTAAGTTCTCAGGTCTTTCATTTTTGGTAGATAGGAAGGCTTCTGATTTTTTAAGTTAATTTTGCATCCAGGCACTCTGCTGAAGGTGTTTATCAGCTGAAAGAGTTTTCTGGTTGAAATTTTGGGATCACTCATGTATGCTATCACATCATCTGCAAATAGTGATACTTTGACTTCTTTCCAATTTGTATCTCCTTCATCTACTTTAGTTGTCTTAGCTCTAGCTAGGATCTGCTGAAGAGATATAGAGAGAGTGGGAAGCCTTGCCTCATCCCTGATTTCAGTGGGATTGATTTAAGTTTCTCTCCATTGAGTTTGATGTTGGCTATAGGCTTGCTGTATATTGCCTTTACTGTGTTTAAGTATGTGCCTTGTATCCCTAATCTCTCCAAGACTTTAAACATGAATGGGTGTTGGATTTTGTCAAATGCTTTTTCGGCATCTAAGGAGATGATCATGTGGTTTTCCTCCTTCAAGTTTGTTTATATGGTCCATTACATTGATGGATTTCCATATATTGGACAACACTTGCATGCCTGGGATGAAGCCTAGTTGGTCATGGCAGATGATATATTTTATGTGTTCTTGGATTCAGTTTCCAGTATTTTATTGAGTGTTTTTGCATAAATGTTCATAAGAGAGATAGGTCTGTAGTTTTCTTTTGTGGTTGGGTCTTTGTGTGGTTTAGGTACCAAGTTGACTATGGCTTCATAAAATGAGTTTGTTAATATTCCTTCTGTTTCTATTTGGTGGAATATTTTTAAGAGAATAGGAGTTAGCTCTTCTCTGAAGGTCTGGTAGAATTCTGAGCTGAGACCATCAGGCCATGGGCCTTTTTTGGACGGAAGACTTTTGATGACTGCTTCTATTTCCTTGGGGGATTCAATCTTTCTGCCTGATCTTGATTTAATTTTGGTAAGTGGAGTCTATCAAGAAAATTGTCCATTTCCTTTAGATTTTCAAATTTTGTGGCATATAGGCTTTTGTAGTAATACCTAATGATTGTTTGGATTTCCTCAAAGTCAGTTGTTATGTCTCCCTTTTCTTTTCTGATGTTGCTGATTTGGACATTTTCTCTCTGCCTTTTAGTTAGATTGGCTAAGGGCTTGTCAGTCTTGTTGATTTTCTCAAAGAACCAGCTCTTGGTTTCATTTATTTTTTGAATTTTTTCATCTGTTTCTAATTTATTGATTTCTGCCCTGAGCTTGAATATTTCCAACCATCTACTCTTCTTGGGTGTGTCTGCTTCTTTTTTTTTCCTCCCTAGAGCTTTCAAATGAACTGTTCAGTTCCTTGTATGTGATGTTTCAAATTCCTTCTTAAAGGCACTTAGTGTTATGAACTTTCCTTTTAGCACTGCTTTCATTGTGTCCCATAAGTTTGGGTATGTTGTGCCTTCATTTTCATTGAATTCTAAGAAGTCTTTAATTTATTTCTTTATTCACACCTAGCTTTTATGCACTTTTAAAAGAACAAATGTTTCAGGCTTTGTCAGAAACAAAAAGAGAAGCAGAAAAATGTTTGTTCTGTCAACTAAATACTGTAAAAGTGGAATGATTTTAATTAATGTATCTTTAACATGTACTGAGGTATGATTGACAAATAAGACTGTGCATATCCAAAGTGTATTGTAATGATGCTAATTCTTTAATGCATGTACATATTGTGAGAGGATAATATCAAGATAATTCACTAATAACAAGATAATTCACATATATAATCCTTGACCTAGTTAAGTATGTTAAGTTGGGATTTTTAAGGAACTATTTTACAGGCTTTCTAAAACTACATGACAAAGTGACAGTAGGCTACTTGGAAAATTTTAGAGAATAATGCTTTGACCTTTACTCTGGCCTAGTACTTACATTCTTTGCTATTGGTAACTGGGCAAGGACACTTGGAAACCACTTTTGTGGTTTGTCGAGCTTTCTGAGATGTTTCAATTTTCTTTTCTTCACTTTACTGGCAGATCTTTAGAAAAATTTTGACCCTAACCAGAAAGAATAAGCTAAGTTTTTGAAGTCTAAATTGAGTTAATATACTTGCAGCAATTTGAATTTGTTGGGAAAGTGAGTGGGATTAAAAACTGACCACCCCCCCCACTCACAAAGACACACACACTGCAGTTTCAAGTTTCTAGTGTTCAGGCTGCCAAGAAAAAAGGAATTAAAACTAGTGTAAATGGCTGCAAGGTGGAATATATCTTATGATGGCCAGTCAATTTTAACTCTATAACTCTGTTTCAACCACAATAATTTTTTGGTTGACTGCTGTATATGCTTGAGTTATATAAAATATTACTTTCTTGTGATTTTTTATATTTATTTTTTATTATTAATTACAGTTTATTCACTTTGTATCCCCCAATAAGCCCCTCCCTCTTCCCCTCCCGGTCCCACCCTCCCTCCCTCTTCTTCACGCATGCCCCTCCCCAAGTCCACTGATAAGGGAGGTCCTCCTCTCCTTCCTTCTGATCTTAGTCTGTTAGGTCTCATCAGGAGTGGCTGCATTGTCATCTTTTGTGGCCTGGTAAGGCTGCTCTCCCCTCAGGGGGAGGTGATCAAAGAACAGGCCTATCAGATTATGTCAGAGGTAGTCCCTCTTCCCATTACTATGTAACCCACTTGGACACTACACTGCCATGGACTACATCATCACCAGAAGAAGAAAACAAGAAACAACCTAGGAACCTGCCACAGAGGGCCTCTGAAAGGCTCTGCCCTGCAGACTATGAAAGCAGACACTGAGACTTATGGCCAACTGTTGGGCAAAGTGCAGGGAATCTTATGTAAGAAGTGCAAAACAGTAAGATCTGGAGAGGACAGGAACCCCACAGGGAGAGCAACAGAACCAGAAATTTGAAGACAGGTGTCTTCCCAGAGACTCATACTCCAACCAAGTACCATGCATGGAGATAAAATATTACTTTTTTGGAAATATGTCAGATATTTAAGTGGTCCTGTGTTAGATCTGAGAAGTATTCTAAGTAGTTTGCATATGACAGTTGTGTGTAATAGTTGATGCCATATTTCTAAAAAAAAAAATGCTGTTAATCGACGTTAAAATTATTTCCATTTCATCAGACAAGAGAATTAAGGCACAAAGGTTTAGGAATTTATCCAACTTCTTAAGGCTAACATCTTCATCAAATGGTGCTGATCTAACTAGATTTCTACATGTAGAACAATGCTAATAAACATACATTTATCACTCAGACTTTCGGGCTCCAAATTTCATGCTTTATTTTCTATACTACATTACTATTTCAATCTAAAAAGTTCCCATTGCTTCAAAAAAAGGTAAAGTTGTAAATAACATTAATGTATATGAGCCCTTTAGATTTAAAATGCCCATAGTTCTTCCATTAGCTATGCAATTAATTTCACTTCTATTACAGTGTAGAACTAACCTCAAAAATAACTACTATACTACCAGTAACTACAATCCTATACATAATTATAAAAAAATTTATGAATGATATGTATTAGATACTCCAAATTTGGAATTATGTTGAAGACATGCATATTTATTGGCTTATTTAGTTCCATTGGTGCCTTTGATAGCAGAAGAAATATAAGACGGGTTGCGTTGACTCAGATCTTCAAAGATTAGGCTTCACCATGGAAGACATCGTTTAAGCAATGTCTCATACATACTGTCCTAAAATTATCCTGAATCTAGAATATATTCATCAACCAAATGTGACCTGTGCTTTATGTGCTGCATTGTAAGTTTTCATCTGCCTTAAAACTTCTATCTACATTTGAGCATGCCTGTCCTTGGTTATGGTATCATTCCCTTCAGGGCCCCCAGAACTCAGTATTTTTTTTTAATTTTATTTTTTTCTTATCAGTTACATTTTATTAACTCTGTATCCCAGCCGTGTCCCGATCCCTCATTCCATCCCAGTTCCTCCCTCCCTCCCTCATCTCCACCGTGCCCCTTGCCAAGTCCACTGATAGGGGGGACCTCCTCCCCATTCATCTGATCCTGTTTTATCAGGTATCTTCAGGACTGGCTGCAAAGCTCTCCTCTGTGGCCTAACAGGACTGCTCCTCCCTTGGGGAGTGGGGAGGCCAAAGAGCCAAAGAGTTCCTGTTAGAAATAGTCCTTGTTCCCCTCACTATGGGAAACCAATTGGTTACTGAGCTACCACAGGCTACATCTGAGCAGAGGTTCTAGGTTATATTCATACATGGTCCTTGGTTGCATGTCAGTCTCAGAAAAGACACTGTGCCCAGATATATTTGGTCCTTGTGGAGCTCCCGTCCTTTCTCCATCAGACTAACTCCCCTTCTTTCTTATGATTCCCTGTACTCTGCCAAAGGTTGGTCATGGTCTTTGCTTTGACAACACTGCTAGTTAGAGTCTTTCAAATGTGCTCAGTAGACTCCTGTCATACGTTCAATGCGCATCCCATCTGTCTTTCTAAACGAGGATTGATAATCTTACCCCATGTCTGCTCTCTTGATTATCTTTTTTAGGTGTATAGATTTCATTATGTTTATCATATCTTATAAGTCTTTATAAGTGAGTATATACCGTGTTTGTCTTTCTCCTTCTGGGATATTTTACTCAGGATGATCTTTTCTAGATCCCACCATTTGCCTACAAATTTCATGATTTCCTCCTTTTTGATTGCTGAGTAGTATTCCATTGTGTAAAAATACCACAATTTCTGTACCCATTCCTCCGTTGATGGACATCTGGGTGTAACCATATAACTAGAGAATCATTAGAAAGTAAAATAATAATAATAATAATAATAATAATAATAATAATAATAATAATAAACCAATCACAGTAAGTTTTCACAATTACAGAGTTTAAACATAAACTCAGATGTATATTCTGATAAATTCACAAGATAAAATATTGAATTCCAATCAGAGTTGGAATAAAGGCAGTATATTGGTTTGACACATATGCATACTACTGTGCATTGCTTTCATATATAAATTAAACTCACCATTGATTGTAAAACAAACAACAACAAAAATCCCCAAACCTCTATCTACTTCCATTTTCTCAATTTTTGCTGTTGACAATGTTTTCTTATTATCAGAGAAACCTAGTTGACTTTCATTGGGACACTCCTTTGTTCACTGTATGAAAATTTCAGTCTAAGTAACATTTACACATTAAATCTGTTCTTATCCTCTGTCCAGTCTATGTTGCAACCTACAATGGCAAAGAAAAGAATTCATTCACTGTCATAAGTCTGATTTGTCTTGTACATCTTATCTTAGCTTTTATTTTGAGCCCTACTCCATTTTAAATCTTCCATACACCTACTTCTTGGGACTAATGATTAAAGAGATTTCAGAAATTTTTATTCTGTTTCTCAACAACTTTAAATACATTTAAGTGTCATATCAAGATGATATGTTTATTATCTTACTTTAATATTTATTTATAACTATGTGCTTGTTTCTATTACTGATTATACTTGGAGTTGATTTATATCTTCCTTATCAGATGGAATAGTTAGTAATGCCCTTTACCCATATATATCAAGGACACCATAGACCCTCAGTAATTTCTGAAGCAATTAACTCCATGCAATATTTGTATATTTTCTTAATACACAACTTTCCTGTCTTCTAGAATATAATATCACTTTCATTCTACATTCTTAATGTTTTTTTTTTCATTGAAAATAGTTATTCTCTTCATCAACGTAGTAATAAATTTTATGGAAACCCTGGTCACTATGATCTAGTGGCACCTCTGCTGTGGCATCAAATACTTTTTTGATGATATCAAAATGTTCTCCAGTAGAAGCAAAATTTCCTTCTGTTGAGAATCATTAATGCAGTGCAACAAACATTTGTCCTGCTTTCTTTGTATGTGACTAATTCCCTTCCTGCACTTCTCAATGTGATTTCACTTGCTATGGAAAGCTTCTTTGCTTTTCTCATTAAATTTAAAGTCACTGGTGTATTTGCTTGTTGCATTTGGTAAGTATCTTCAGCATAATACTCTTAATTTTATAGCTCTTTCCTTTGGCTCTTCAAATTCTGTAAAAGGAGAGATGGGGGTCTGTCAATTTCATCGGTAGATTCTATTGTGTTACATTTTAAACAACATTTAGTAAGTGCTTTGAAATCTCTCTCTCTCTCTTTTGTTTGTGTGTGTGTTGTAAATGCACACATTTAAATATGAAGGACAATGTATTTGGAGGAGTGAGTTTGACATCTGGTATCTATTTCCATTGCTCTTCACCTTTGATTTCGAGACAAGATCTCTCATCTCAGTGAACACAGAACTCACCAATTTGGCAAAAAGAGCTGGTCAGAGACATCCAGAAATTCTATGTCTGCCTCTGCAACAATAGAATTATAAGCACATGCCACCACGCACAGATTTTTTTAAGTGGTGGCTGAGGATCTAAATTTAGAATCAGTTGATTATACAGCAAGCATTTGAATGACTGAGTCTTCTCTCCACCTGTTTAGAAATGCTTCTTAAATTAATAATACTTAAGTTTTCTATTCTCTTTGTTCATATTTCAAATAATTATCATAGGTCTATAGGAACTTCTGTATATGATACAATCCTACTTCCGTAATGAGGAAAGAAGGAATATCCTAACAGTTGACTCAGTAAGTACAAAATAGCTTGCATATGATAGTCATATATTTTTTATAATATACATATGCTGTCCAAGCAGTCTTTATAAAAATTTGCTAAGCCAGTAAAATTACCTGTTGGGGGAAACAAGCTAGAAAACCACCACGGAGGGCCTCTGAAAGGTTCTGTCCTGCAGACTATCAAAGCGATGCTGAAACTTATGGCCAACGGTTGGGCAGAGTTCATGGAATCTTATGTAAGAAGTGGGAAATAGTAAGATCTGGAGAGGACAGGAACCCCACAGGGAGAGCAACAGAACCAGAAATTTGAACACAGGGGTCTTCCCAGAGACTCATACTCCAAACAAGTACCATGCATGGAGATAACCTAGAACCCCTGCACAGATGTAGTCCATGGTAGTTTAGTGTCCAAGTGGGTTACATAGTAATGGGAAGAGGGACTGCCTCTGACATAATCTGATTGGCCTGTTCTTTGATCACCTCCCCCTGAGGGGGGAGCAGCCTTACCAGGCCACAGAAGATGACAATGCAGCCACTCCTGATGAGATCTGATAGACTAAGATCAGAAGGAAGGAGAAGAGGACCTCCCCTATCAGTGGACTTGGGGAGGGGAATGCGTGAAGAAGGGGAAGGGAGGGCGGGGTCGGGAGGGAAGGAGAGAGGGAACCACAGGGGAGATACAAAGTGAATAAAGTGTAATTAATAAAAAAAATTACCTGTTGGGCCTTTAATCGGTGATAAATAGGCTCAATTTAAAGCTGATACTCAGTTAAGCAAAAGAAATTTGCTGAAGTTGAAACTTTAGAAAAGACAAATATTATCTTTTATTTGAGAGATACATTTAACTGTGTACTAGAATATCATGAAGTCAATCACAAATTGTCTTAATAATATTGAAGTGCATCACTTCCTTTGACATTTAGTATTTTCATATGTTGATAAATTTTAAAAAGAAAACTACTTGGTACAATTCCTACCTCAACCAGGCATTATTTATCAAGAATATTATGGTAACCTATTAATTTCAATATCAAATTCTTATACTGGACCTCAAAACTAGTGAAAATAAAAACAGATTTTCAGAAAGAATTTTTTTAGAAAATTAGTACATAAAATGACTTAATTAAATAATATCTTCTGAAAAGATATAAAAATATTATATCTATGTGAAGAGAAAAGTGATTTTGAATATCCTAAGATAACTATTCTGATTTTCTAAAAAGATAAATAAGTCTAAACTGAAACATTTTACCAGAAACAGATTGTTTAGATATTTTTAATTAAAGAGACAGGGGAAAGAGAAGGATAAACAATGAAAAAAAAAGAGAGGAAGGAAGTGAGCTAAGGAAAGAGAAGAGAGTTAAAAGAGAGAGATGAGTAAAAAGCTATTATAGCTGAAGAAAAATGTCTCAGAACACTTCCTCACATCTAAGACTATCAGAAGCAGAAGTTTGCCCTGTACACACCACAGTACCGAACTACAATGATGCTTCTTTGGTATTTAGGGATGAGAACAAGGGTGAATTTGTGGCAAGACCAACAGAAGTCAGCCATAAAAATCAGCACAACAAAATCTGTATGTTCAAATGAACTTTAGCTTCTTCATTCTGCATATCATCTTGTGATGTGATAAACAGGTATACACACTGCCATTTCTCATAATGTGTTTGGGGGTTTCTTTTTTTCTTTTTTAAAATTATTTATTAATTACACTTTATTCACTTTGTATCCTCCCTGTAGCTCCCTCCTTACTCCCCTCCCAATCCCTCTCTTCCTCCCCCTTCTCCACACATGCCCCTTCCCAAGTCCACTGATAGGGGATGTCTTAATTGATTAGGTTTGCTCATATGCTGCTTGCAACAATGATCCTTACTTCCCTGGTGATTTTGAACAAAGATCCTTTTAGATAGGTTGAATGAATACACAAAACATACCTAACTCTAAAATAAAATCAAATTGCTCCTTGAAATCAAACCTATGCTCAGTGAAAACAAAAATACACCAGTGTAAGTATTTAGTAAGTCTCAAGGTCCAAAAACAATAATTGTGTTTTATTCTTATTTCTGTTAAATTTTAGTACTTTAAACATAATGATTGGACACTAAGATTTCTGGCTTTTGTTTTGTCTTTCTACTGTTTTCAAGCCACTTTGGGGATAGAACACTTCTTGGAAATACTCATTCTGCTATTTTCAAATAGATTATGCTATCCAACAAACTCATTACCAAATATAATATGGGGACTAGTGTACATCCCAAAGCAATTATTGCACAAGGAAACCTATTCATTTGTATGCATATATTCTTGTAAGATATAATATTTTAATATGTGTATATTTTTATTTCCACTGAAGATGATATAAAACTTGTGCAGAAAGGTATATATTTTTACGTAAATGAATGGAAGTGAGGAGGTGACTAGAGCTACTTTATTTTATATATCCTGTTTGTAATGATAAATCAATATTAATACTTATATATAGATGAATATGACCATTATATATTATATTTTGCCATTAAAATGCACTGCATTCACAATAACAATAAAGAAAAATAGATACTAAGAATAGAAGAAAAAGGATAGAGAAAGGCAAAAAATATAGTAGTTTTGGTAGCTAATATTGTATTGTCAGACTTTTTCATATTTGTAATTATATTTTCTACATTAAATCATTTAACATGTCATTTTATCTCTATGTTAAAATTGTGGGTTGTAAAGGTTTCTTTATAGTATATGAAAAATAAGTTATGAAATTAAATTAGCAAATAATGTAAGCACTATGACAGCTGTTACAATAAATGAAGTGAATTGCCTTAGCAAAGGTAAACTATATAAAATCTGTTTAATGTTATCAGTATTTATTGATCAATCTGTGAAAAATTAAAAATAAACAAAGATCCTTTTATTTAAGAGGAAACTTAAGATTTGAGATTGAGGTCTGATTTTCATGAAGATATATGTCTGTACAGTGGAAGATTGATATCAGTGGTAATTTCAAAGTTCCCCTGAAAAGAAACTTTATGAACTCAAGCAAAAAGCAAGACACATAGTGTTTGATTTGAGTGGAGAGAATGCTTCGCATTGTATAGCAGACTCTACTTGGAAGTGGCAAAATTAATATTTCCGAGAAGCATTCCACTATCAAAGTGGCTTGAATACAGTAAAAAGACAAACAAAAATCTTTGAATCTTAGAGGGCAATAATAATGTTTCAAGTACTGAAACTTAACAGACCTATGAATAAAGCACCTGATCAATTAATGTAAATTGTAAATGTTTTAAATCTCATCGATAATTAAAAACATAGTTAGAGATGGAAATGTGGACTTGTTTTTTTTTTATTATTTATCATGGTAACAAAGATTAGGGTATCCAATATTAAATATTTTCAAGTATAGTCATCAACAAAGTAAATTGTTCCATCTATTATAGAACTATCAAATCATAAGAAGTACATTTCTTTTACTAGAAAATTTTATGAGTAAGAATTTATCCTCCAGATATATTTTGTATTTTCTTATCAGCAGATATCAAAGAATGTCCATGCAGCAGTTTTATAAGCACTTGAAGGGAAAACCTCCTCAGGAGGGAAATGTTTAAATAGATCTTGATGCATCCACATAAAGGAACGCAACATAGCTACTCAAAAGAATGGTAAAAATGGATTTATGCTGATACAGAAAGATTCTAAAAACATTGTTGAATAAAAAATATCAAGAGACAGTAGAGTGTTAAGGAAAGGCATGAAATATTGACAGTGGATACTAATGGGCAATGAGGAAGGGTGATGTGACTCTAAACTGTGGTGGGAATGAAAAGGAGACTAATTTTTTAAGATTCTCTTCAGTGTTATGTGAATTTTTTTCCTGTGCATATATTACTTTTTTGTTTTTTAATTAAATTTTTATTTTTTAATATTATTTACAGTTTATTCACTTTGCATCCCAGCTGTAGCCCCCTCCCAAACCCACCCACCATCTTCATCTCTTCCCATGACCCTCTCCAAGTCCACTGATAAGGGAGGTCCTCCTCCCCTTCCATCTGACCCTAGCCTATCAGATCTCATCAGGACTGGTTGCAAATGTCCTCCTCTGTGGCCTGGTAAGACTGCTCCCTCCTCAGGGGAAAGTGATCAAAGAGCCAGCCACTGATTTCATGTTAGAGACAGTCCCTGTTCCTCTGCATATATTACTTTTAACATAATCTTATTTATATATACTTCTTACATTACCATTACTATATTTAGTATGTACAGTCCTATCATCATTTCTCCATAGAAAACTGTGACAATTATCCCGCATTTCTCACTTCACTTTCTCAGACTTCCCTCTCAGACTCTCATCTCAGACTTCCACTCCAGCTTCCAACATAATTAATTTTTTTATCTATGGATCTAGTTAGGGTTTAAACTTACTATTTTTAAAACTGATAAATAGTGTAATCAGTATTTATTACATACATGATGCTTTGAAGTATTACAATTTTGTTAAATAAGTTAGTTAATTATGTATTAGGTTGATTAACATGCATTATATCTCAAAGATACTATCCTGTGATGAGAACACTTCACATCCACTTTCTTCCTATTGTTGACAATAGTCATTACACACTATTATACAGAAGTAGAACTTTTAAATTTGTACTTTGATGACTTTAAAATTTGTCCAACATCTCCCCAAACTATCTGAACTACTTCAGCAGCTAGTAACAATTCTCTCAACTTATATCAATTTAATTTTTCACATTGTATAGAGCAATACACATTTATTCTTTTGTTTCTGGCTTATGTATGTTCTTGTTACTTTAAAGAGAAATGTCATCATATAAGATATTGCTATTGTAAATGGAATATTTCACAGAAAACAATGTTTCTAATTTTAACTCATGTTGTAGCATATATCAGAGCCTCATTACTGTTACTACTCATATATACATATAATATAAAAATAATAACATATGTTAATTATTTTCTTTATCTACTTAACAGTTACTGGACTTTTAGTCACATCTATTTTGCATTAGAAGAAATAGTAATGTTATGAACATTAGCAGCATATGCATTAACTACTTATCAAATAAGTGTCCTAATTTTAAAAATTAATATAATCAGTAAACAATTATAATATTTACTAGGGAAAACTTAAATATTCTATAAAAATAGAAAAAATATTTTTAGCAGGGTATTTCACCACTAGTTACTCATAGCATAGAAAATTCAAAGATAAATTTAATAGAAAATAAATTTGAACACATTAGTTCTTTTGAACATTTTTAGTTTTTAATTAGCTTTATTTTTATTATGAAATCAACGTTTCATTCTATAAAACAGAAGAAAATGAGATTCATATTTGAAATAGTTTGTTAAAAAATGGATAAGGTAGGTTCAGATGGAAGGGGAGAAGGACCTCTCCTATCTGTGGACTTGGAGAGGGGCATGGGAGGAGATAAATGAGGCTGCGTAAGATTGGGAGGAGAGAAGGAAGGGGACTACAGCTGGGATACAAAGGGAATAAACTGTAATTAGTATAAAAATCCCCTCTTAATTCTCCATAGAATCTTCTCACCACATCTAATTATTTTATTTTATTTTATTTTATTTTATTTATTTATTTTTTTTTTTTGAGACAGGGTTTCTCTGTGCAGCTGTATTTGCAGGAGACCAGGCTGCCCTCAAACTCACAGAGATTCCTCTGTCTCTGCTCCTCTGAATGCTGGGATTACAGATGGGTGAGCTATCACACTCCACTACTTGTTTTTTTTTTTTTTTTGCCTTTGTTTTGTTTTGTTTGTGGAATTCACAGAATCCAACTGGAAAGAAGACTGTCTTTTCCTTAGCAGCCATTAACTGCCAACAGGAATTCAGCTAGAGTTGGGGCTTCGGGAACCACATCTGTGCTGGGATAAACAGGCTTGATCATGCATAGGTCTTATCTAGATGACATTTGCTCTTACTTTATGTATGCCACAACCTTACATGTCCAGAATATAGTACTGCACACTATCCTTGCTCATCTTCTGACTCATATTCTTTATATACTCTCTGGTGGCTTAAATGTGAATTGAGCTCATTGGCTCATATATGCTTGATTCCTAGTTGGTAGAACTGCTTTAGGTAGAATTAGGAGGTGTGGCATTATTGGAGAAGGTGTGTCACTGAGGGTAGGCTTTGAGGTTTCAAAAGTCCATGTCATTATTATTGGTGTTCTCTTTGTCTCTTGCTTGTGGATCAAATGTAAGCTATCAGGTATTTCTCCAGTAGCATGCCTTACCTGCCTGCCACTGTTCTCCCCAACATGACCATGAAACTTGAAGCAAGCTTCCAAATAAATGTTTTCTTTTATATGTTACTAGGTATTTATAGCAAAAGAAAAGTAACTAAGTCACCCTTTCTTCCTCAAAAACTGTCTACTTTCACTATAAAGTATTGATAAAAATATTACGTTATCCCAATGTTTTGAAGAACATGTTTCACCACTCTATTTTCTGTTCATGTACCTAGAAAGTAATATGAAATCTGAAGAAGTATCTGAATAATACAACACATTTTCTCTGTATTGACTTATGATAGATCCTGTATGTGTACACTTGGTTGTACTTTCATTAGTTTAGATGGTGCTGTTAAGGAATATTTTAAGTGATATTAAAATTTAAACCAGTAGATACTAAGTAACACTCATTATTCTCTATAACTGGGTTAAGTCTTATCCAGGCAGTTGGTAGCCTTAAGGAAAAAGAGATGTCCTCCAACATATATCTTTTGTTGTTATTCATATATATATTGTTGTTGTTATTGTTGTTGATAGACTTCCTTCAGAATCATGCTGTAACATTCACATTCTTCATTATTTCCTGCAAGGCTGCCATGCAGATTGCTAATCCCAAAATAGTATAAGCCAGTTTCTTAAGAATCTCACAACTTCTTCTGCAGAAGAAGAGAATGCAGCCACTCCTGATGAGACCTAATTGACTAGGATCAGAAGGAAGGAAAAGAAGACCTCCCCTATCAGTGGACTTGGGGAGGGGCATGCATGCAGAGGGCGGAGGAAGGAAGGGATTGGGAGGGGAGGAGGGAGAGAACCACAGGGGGGGATACAAAGTGAATAAAGTGTAATTAATAAAAAAAAAGATGCCGAAAAAAAACGTGTCTATCAAATTCATATCTACAAATTCACACAAAAGTGAAAAAACTGTGTAATTTTAATTAAAATATGCATTGAATTCTCATAAAAAAAGAATCTCACAGCTAACACATCTCAATGTCTATCATATCTAGGTCATTAGATAGACATAAAGATAAATAAGGTTTTATACTGGTTCGTTGTTAATTTTACTGGATTTGTAATCATTTAGGTGACATACCACCTGCCATATTTATGATAGCGTTTTCAGGGAGGTTTACATGAGGATAGATGATTAACTATGAATGAGAGTGGCACCATACTATATAGACTGGAGCACTAGAATGAATAAAAATGGTAAAAGGAGGATGCCATTAAGCATCAGTACCTATCTCTCTGCTTTTTGATTTTGGATGCAATGTCACTGTTTGCCTCATGGTTCTGCAATGTTCCTTTTTCCCTAGGATCAACTGTACAATCAAACCATTCCTTCATTAAGTTGGTTCTTGTCAAGTATTTGGTAAAAGAAAATCAAGTAATAAACTCTTTATTTGAAGAACCCTGACTAATAAAAGCATCAGTGTCTGTTGCTATTGGAAAATGCTTCTCAGGTCATTTCTGTCAAGTCTAACCATTTTATAGTTGAAAAAGTAGAGTTTAAATGATGTATGAATGTATGATGTATGATGTATGAATATACACACAGACCACAATGAAAAAGGGATAATCTAAGGATAATAATTTGTAATTAAAATTAAAAAGCACAAAAGAGTATGGTTTTGAAAAGTTTTTCCAAAGCTGTAAACTAAGAAAAATTGAAGGGTAATGCAAAATTATAAAATAATCATTTTAAACACATACACTCTGTTGAAAAACATTCAGTTTTCTAGTTTCCCTAACCTGCTTTCTAGTATAATTATATAGTTCCTGGAGGCTAGTTATAATTGAATTATAGGGTGTCTTATTCACAGCCTAGCAGGAGAAAAAAAAATGGTCAGCTCTATTTTGTGGTTCTCTAAACAGCAGCTATAATTCAATTATAACTACTCTCTGGGAACCATATAATTATATATAAAAGATCTAAGCCATCATATGTTCTCCAATTATTTTTTTGTTATGAAAGGATTGATAAAAAGTCTTATATTAAATTTGAATAGGTACAAGTCACTTGGAACCTCAAGATATACCCATATACTAAGATAATAAAGCATATTCACCCAGGTGTAATATACTAGAAATAAATTTAGTTACCCAAATAAAAATAACGTAAAATATATATACATTTCTCTGGACACATATACACACACACGCCAAATACATTTATACATGAACACACACATGCATATATACAAACACCACTATCCATATGAGAAGATAAAATAAAGTGCATATAAAAATATTGGAAATAAACTTTAGGTGACATTCTTTTCTAAAGTATAGAACAGAAAGTATTGACATTTTATTATGTATCAGTGAACTATGTATGATTTCAAATGTATATACATATATCAAATATATATATACAAATATGTACAGGTTTATGAAAACACTGTCATTTTGTATAAGTAGTTTGCATATATAAATAGTTTGGTATTTTGCTATCTAAAAGGAAGGATTTAGGTGTGTATGTTTGTGTGTGTGTATATGTTTGAACTACAAGTATGTATACTTATTTCCAGTTATCTAATTGAAATACTATTTTTTGTTTTTTAATTTTTTATTAATTACACTTTATTCGCTTTGTATCCACCCTGTATATTTCTCCCTCCTCTCCTCCTGATCCCTCCCTTCCTCCTCCTTCTCCATGCATGCCCCTCCCCAAGTCCACTGATAGGGAGGTCATCTTTTTCTTCCTTCTGATCCTAGTCTATTATGTCTCATCAGGAGTGGCTGCAATGTCTTCCTCTGTGGCTTGGTAAGGCTGCTCCCCCATCAGGAGGAGGTGATCAAAGAGCCGGCCAATCAGTTCATGTCAGAGGCAGTTCCTGTTCCCATTATTATGGAACCCACTTGGACACTGAACTGACATGAGCTACATTTGTGCAGAGGTTCTAGGTTATCTCCATGCATGGTACTAGGTTGGAGTATCAATCTCAGGAAAGACCCCTGTGCTCAGATTTTTTGGTTCTGTTGGTTTTCTTGTGGAGCTCCTAAATGGTTATATAAGGCCTTTTCATACAAGTGTACATCACTTCAAAAGATAATTCACCTATACCTCACTATCCTCCTATTTAGACCTCTTCCTCTTTAGCTACATCCCTTTCCTCCCCAGATAGTTTTGCTTATACTTTCACATCATCAGTAGATATTAGATATTTAAAACATCCAGGGCCCACAAACACATTCATCTTTTAATGGACATTATAAAAAATAGTATTTAAAATTTGCTTTTACAATGACTATGCCTCAAAGCTAAATCAGACTAATGCATCATGGCAATTGATTAATAATACAAATTAGTTTATATCTTGTAGATTATTAAATCAAGAGGACAATTGATATTTATCTCCTTCACTAGAAACTTGCTTTCCCTCTCTACTTCATTCATTTATTCATTTGCCATATAATCACAGAGCACTTGCTCTGTGACTGGCATCATGCTTCCCCTTACTACACACAGTTCATTTGAAAATACATTTGAGCCCATGTGCAGATATAGAGACAGGGTGAACAACAACTTCTTACTTTCCAAGTTTTTCTGTGTTATATTAAATATTATAGTGTGGTTGTTCTAATAATTCAGCCTTTCCATGCCTAATGTATACCCTCATATAATAGACCTGAAAATGAGATACTAGACTATGAAGTCATAATGTAGGGTTTCCAACTCTGACTTGAACTAATCATAAGACATTAGAAAAATTAATCGACCTCTTTATGTCTCCATGTACTCATATGTAAGCTAGAAATAAATAGAATTTATTTTAAAAGGTCTATGAGAAACCCTATGAGAAAAATTGAGATAGGATAATTACTTTGAATAGTTTGTGTTGCACATAAAGCACTTAGCAAGTTAACTATTACATTTGTCTTTATCTTCTCTTTCTTCATTATTTTGGTAATATTGGAAGGAGAAAGAAGGAATATTTTCATTAGTTCATGAATCATTTGTGGTCAGTAAGTATTTATATTTTCATATTTTAAAGGGGATGTTAAGAAGTAAAATTAGTTTCATATATCGAAGACATGAGACTTACTACCTAAACTTAATACAAAAAAAGGAATCCTACAGACTGGAAAAACAAAGCAGAAGTAGAGGAATTTTATTGAGAGAAAAATTTAAGATGAGAGAAAAATTAAGATGGGTACTGCTAGAGTCAGTGATGTAATGAGAGTTGTCAAATCCTTGGGTAATAACTAGATAACCCTTAGTATACATCTGTCTTTTCAGTAAAAATAGTTATTTTAGACTAAAAGAATAACTGAGGCATCCATTACCAATAATAAATTGAAGGCCAAGTTACACAAGGAATGAGTATTAAAAACATTTTTTTATTTCCTGGCCCTTAGGAAAGATTTCTACAAATATTGACTTATCTTTTACTAGGAAGCTTCTGCACTAAAAGTCAGTAGAGCCATATGAGCTATACTCTGAACATGACCATGGATTAGGTTATTTCTGTTTAAAACAGGAAAAAGAATTTAGTAGAAGAAAGAAATAGATAAATCTCTTATTGGTAAGGCATCATATGAAGTCATTCACAATATGTTATTCTATGATCTTTCTCACTCTATCCTACACATACACAAAAAATGATTATACAATTAATTTGGAATATAAATGAATGAACAATAATACCAAAAGAAATCAAGAGATTTTAATCATTGTTTTCAGTGCAGAGAGAATAGGAGTTTTCAGTTGTGCATAAGTGTGGTAATTTTGCAGAAGGATAAGGATGAAGTGAACAGAACCCATATGACTGTAAAAGTCAGCTCTGCAACGCAAAGGACTGATTCCTAGTTTGTGTCCAGCTCCTTCATAAATACTTTTATCCAGTGTCTGATTTTGTAATCCTCATCTTCAATGGGCCATTAGGTAGAATATGATGCATTTAGAAGAGTGACTGGGATAATTAAATGTGCCATGTTTGTATGTATTTCATGCCACTTGTCATAAAAGTGATGTGGAATACTCAAGTTACAGGAAAAGGTGACTTCTAAAACTTTATAAGCCAAAACTTCCATTTAAAAGTGGACAAACTGATAGGAAGCTAAGAGCTATAAGGGATATTTGGTTAAAAAAAGAAAAGCTTGAAGCAAGGAATTCAGGATTGTCATAATGTTAAGATATCTCAGATAGTCTGGGACTTTTTCACCAGATGCAGTTACTAATGGCTTCTAACCAGAGTCCCTCTCAGCAGTAGCATGAGTCTGCTCAGAGCTATTTATGTTAATGAGCAAAAGCTGAGACTTAGTAGCTGTTTTAAACTTCCTTCATTGTTGTTACCTCTTTACAAAAAGCAGACTGCATAAGGGACACATTGTAACATTAAGAGGCTCACTGAACTGAGGGAATTTCAAGGTTATATAAGCTTCTGCAGTATAGACTGTCAAAACAGATGCTGAGCCTGATGGCCAACTGATGGGCAGAGTGAATGGAATTTTATGTAAGAAGTGGGAACTAGTAAGAGCTGGAGGGGACGGAAACTCCACAAGCAGAGCAACAGAACAAGATAATTTGAACACAGGGAACTTCCCAGAGACTCATACTCCAACCAAGGACTATTCGTGGAGATGACCTGGAACCCCTGCACAGGTGTAGCCCATGGCAGTTCAGTGTCCAAGTGGGTTACATAGTAATGGGAAGAGGGACTGCCTCTGACATAATCTGATTGGCCTGCTCGTTAATCACTTCCCCCTGAGGGAGGAGCAGCCTTATCAGGCCACAGTAGAGGACAATGCAGCCACTTTTGATGAGAACTGATAGAGTAAGATCAGAAAGAAGAGGAGAACCTCCCCTATCAGTGGACTTGGGTAGTGGCATGCATGCAGAAAGGGGAGGGAGGGTGGGATCGGCAGGGGAGGAGGGAGGGGCTTATGGGGGGATACAAAATGAATAAAGTGTAATTAATAATAAAAAAAAGAAAAAAAAAGAAATCTGCTAGTTCATTTTCACTGGCTTTCAGTGTTGTCATTTATTTAAAAGGTAGCAGCAAATTAAATGGTCAGAAGTCACTTTCTTTTTTTTTTTTTAATCTTTTATTTATTTTTTTATTAATTACACTTTATTCATTTTGTATCCCCCCATAAGCCCCTCCCTCCTCCCCTGCCAATCCCACCCTCCCTCCCCTTTCTGCATGCATGCCACTCCCCAAGTCCACTGATAGGGGAGGTCCTCCTCTCCTTCTTTCTGATCTTAGTCTATCAGTTCTCATCAAAAGTGGCTGCATTGTCCTCTACTGTGGCCTGGTAAGGCTGCTCCCCCCCAGGGGGAAGTGATCAAAGAGCAGGCCAATCAGATTATGTCAGAGGCAGTCCCTCTTCCCATTACTATGTAACCCACTTGGACACTGAACTGCCATGGGCTACACCTGTGCAGAGGTTCCAGGTCATCTCCACAAATAGTCCTTGGTTGGAGTAGGAGTCTCTGGGAAGTTCCCTGTGTTCAAATTATCTTGTTCTGTTGCTCTGCTTGTGGAGTTCCCGTTCCCTCCAGCTCTTACTATTTCAGCATCCCAGAAGTCACTTTCATATGGAAAACATTGTAATTCTATCAATACTGTGATGATTTTTAAAGACTATTTTATGATATTTTCTCAAGGTAACTAAAAAAGCAAAATCCAACTATTATTTTACATAGTTAAGTAAACAGAATTAAGTATTAAAAACTACATATTACATTTAGATAAGGCAAGGAATGTAGGCAAAATAGTGAGATATCTATTGACTACAGAAAAGAATGTTGCTGGACACTGGAGTGAATTTTCCAGGAAGGCTTTCTTCAAATTACAATAACCCTTTTTCATTCTCCTTTAAATTTATGTATTTTTTTCAAAATGTGTCATCTATTTAAATGTAAGAATAGGAGAAGACGGGAAAAGAACAGGAGTCTTCCACAGGGGCTTCTGAAAGTCTCTATTCAGCAGGGTATTGAGGCAGATGCTGAGACTCATAGTCAAACTTTGGGCACAGTGCAGAGAATCTTATGGAAGAAGGGGGATATAGAAAGACCTGGAGGAGACAGGAGCTCCACAAGGAGACCCACAGAGCCAAAAAAATCTGAGCCGAGAGGGTCCTGCAGAGGCTGATAAATCAACCAAGGGGCATGCATGGAGAGGCCTTGACTCCCTGCTCAGATGTAGCCCATGGGCAGCTCAGTCTCCATGTGGGTTCTCTAGTAAGGAGAACAGAGGTAGTCACTGACAGGGACTCAGTGGCCAGATCTATAAACAACACTCCCTGGCTAGGTGGCTAAACTAGGCCACAGAGAGAAAGGATCTAGACAGTCCTGATGAGACCTGATAGGCTAGAGTCAAATAGCAGGGAAGGAGGACCTCCCCTATCAGTGGAGTATGGACATAGTGGAGGAAAAGGGAGGCAGGACAGGACCAGTAGCACATGAGGGAGGGAGGGAGCTACAGTCGGGATACAAAGTGAATAACTTGTAAATAATAATAATAATAATATTAATAATAATAATAATAATAAAAGAAAAAAGAAAAATGCTTGAGGTGAAGGAAAATTAAAAGCCAAGCATATTTTTTATAGATGTAGTATTGTAGACACAAATACTTCATTTTCAGATGTATTTTTTTGAGAAACAGAAAAAAACAGCTCAGATCACAAATGTTTCCTTTTCGGTATATGAGAACAGTGCTTTATCAAGGTACACGAGACATATTAACTATTCAATCTTATCATACTATGGTTAAGGAAAGAGTTAACTTTTCTTAGAATCTAAGTCAAGCCATCTTGGGTAAAAAAATCCAAGTCCATCAAACATTTAATGACAATCGTAACTTTACAAATATTTTTACACCATTTATTCCCAAAAGTAATATTAGTGTTCTCATAGATTTCTCTTTGTTATATAACAGCCTTCTAGATGAAAGAAACGTTGCCAAACAGTCCAAGGGAAAGAATATAAAATGCTATTTGTTCATAGAAAGAAGGGTATATTATTAATGTAGTCAAGTAATTTTTCCTATTCCTCTCTATTTAAAAGGTATTTATTGTCTACTCATTTAAACATTTTCATTTTGTTCATTGTCTCACTTTTCCAGACTTTAGTGACTCATGCTCATTCATCAAAGGCAATGTTCTTACAGAGATGATTGGTGAGGTAGAACAAAGTTTTGTGGTGGTAGGACTGTGGCTTTTATAATTATGGGTAAGTTTTTAACTTTTCCTAAGTAGTTGCTTCTTCTGTTTCTTGTTTGTTTGTTTGTTTGTTTGTTTGTTTTTGATTTTGGTTTTGTTTGTGTGAGGGGTTATGGAGATGTTTGTTTGTTTCAGAAGGGAGATTTTGCATTTTCAAACCTTTACCCAGAGAAAATTACTTCAGCCTCACAGCTAAATCTTTAGGCTTGTCTGCTTTATTATTATTATTATTATTATTATTATTATTATTATTATTATTATT
>NW_026591872.1:6188837-6196232 GCF_907164565.1 Psammomys obesus
TTATTATTATTATTATTATTATTATTATTATTATTATTATTATTATTATTTTGCCATCCTCCTTTGTGGAGAGAATAAAAGTTGGCTTTTAAATAGCCTGCAATTTTCTAAAATTTCAGTGAAAATTTGGTTTAGAATTGACCTGCACTGTTTTGAAAAACATATGTTCAAAACAATAGTAATAAGTAACATTCTAGCACCATATACCTGAAGCACATATAATTTTAAGTAAAACATTAATTTGTATTGTTGAACAAAGAAATAAAAAGTCATAACAAGCCACTGTCTTGGAAATAATCAAAACTATTATTATGATTCACTGGGAATTAAAAACTGCCTTGAAGGGACCAGCTTAATTAAAAAAAAAAAAGCGGAGTTTTCATTTGCTATATCAGTTGCCATGAGATATTTTAGTTAGATCTTCTCAATGATTCCCTTTTTGGTTGATATAGAAAACATTTAGAAAGCTAATTAGGAAGTAAAATGAAAAAAAAAAAAACAGCAAGAAGATTTAAGTTTTGTCTTCATCCAGGAATGTTAAAGACTGAGAAGAAAGTTATATGATAGAAGTTTAAAAAATAAAGTTATTGATTTAACAAATAAGAAGCCATCAAGTTTATGAAGGGGATCATGTATTATCTCAGGAAACTGATGGATGGAGTTGATGAACAATAAAATTAAAATTTATAAGTAAGTTAAATCTAGGTATGGCATTTGGCTTATAGTGGTGAGCATGGCTCCCTTCCAAGAAAGTTAAATCTATGGAAAAATATGCAATCATCTGAGTATTTAATAACAAGTTTATATTACACATGAGAAAAATATATGACTAAATATGATAATATAAGCTATTTAATAGAAACACTGGCTGTAACCCAGAGTATGAAACATATTTGGGATTTTTTTTTTCTGACAGAAGGAGGTGGATTTGAAGAAAAAAATGTCTATGAAGATTTGTAAAATAAGAAAATATTAGACTTGAATCTTCTTGACATATTGCATGAATGTTTCCTTTTTACAGAAGGAAAAACAGAGTATTATTGCAGAGGAGAAAAAGCATTAGGAAAGACATAAAAATAGAAAACATGAATAACTTATTAAAGAGGCAAAACTCTTGAGGATAACTGTACAATATCCTCCACACAAGCAATACGAATAATCAAAGCTAAAGGTAAGCAGGGCAGTTATGTTATGGTAAATAGTGTAAATGTTTTCATTTCCGCAGATGATAGAATAAGATGAAAGCCAAACCCAAGCTTTACTCATACATGGCTTGTGCAGAGCCCTTGTGTTTTTACCTAATTATCTAGTCCTGGAAGCTCCTAGCCTACATACAATCTAATCTTCTGCAAGCCCAGACCTTGAAGGTTTCAGGTTCCAGCCTCCATCTGATAACTTGGGCATAGAAGGTATTCAGCCTCTGAGACTTACTGCTGAATCAACTCACCCTTTCTAGTTCTTTCCGAACTCTGGCTGGCTGGTTCAACTCAACTATTCTGACTAGAAACTTCTTCCCAAGCTGTCTGGTTCAAAATGGCTTCTTTTGGCTTCTCACTGAATTATTTTGCTTGGAAAAACTGCCTCTGAACTCTAGGAACTGAAATGTCAGAACTCAACTGCACTCAACTGAATTCTACTCTACTGTCTCCATGAACTCTCTTCTTTCTGTGCTTCTTTTCTGTTTGTTATGTTGAGAGTTGGACATATCCTATTTCTGATTAATTCTGTCAAATCTTTCTCTGATTTGTCACTTGGCATATCCCTCAATTTGAAGTCATTGCTCTGGATTAAAGGCATGCTTGTATATCAGCCAAAAGGATTGAAGTTGCTATATGTCTATATTCCAGCCAGAGGAATTAAAGGTGTATACTAAGGGTGTGTCTGTATTTCAGCAAGATCACACAGATCTAGGTCTTTGGATGTGATTCCCTAACCAGAGTAGCCATATTGCTGCATTAAAGTCTTATACAAAATCTCATGGAAAATAGTGAAAGCTAATTTTGGAGTAGGAGATTTATTTTTAATATTTACCCCACTTTCTGAAACAAAAACATGCTTACTTGTTAATATTCTATCGAAAAAGAATGTGATTTACTCTTTTTAAAGACATCAAGGTCTAGCATATGGAAATGTGTTAGATGTATCAACCTGACTAGTGATCGATTGAATGTTCATATGAATAAAAAGTAACAGAGATAGTCAGAGATGGAATAGCTACTTCAGTAATTCCCCATACCTTCTTCATTGTCTAATATAACATTTTCATATATGTTACAAACAATATGAGCATCTATAAAAGGAAAGTACTTAGAGAAGGCAAACATTTGAGTCTACTTTAAACTGGAAATTCTAGTCAGCCTTCCATACAAATCTCATCAAATAGATATATCTCCTGTTCAGCATTTTTCTTCTTCATAAACGTTTTAACTTTATTTCACCCTTTTGCATACCACATGATATCTTTCTACTTGTTTGGTTGATCCCTTCTGGATACTATGATGTGGTCAGCCTACATTCCCACCAGAAATCTTATAACTTAATCTAAACAGACTACTTCTTTTCCCAAAGCATCCAGATCTCTTTTACTAATTAGATTTTATGTACAGTAAAACTTTAATTAAATGAAGCTCAACTAATGAAACATTTAATTTCATGCTCTATACTCAAATGTTTATGAGAAAAAGAATCCTGGTGACTAAGCAAGTAGATATCTTGGATTTACTAAAAGAGAAACAATTTCATTTCTCAAGAAATGATGCACTGTCATAAGGATTTATCCCAGTATCCAACTTTACATGCAAAATCTGATTTCAGAATAAAGAACATGAGACACTGAAAAATTAATACAAACACTAAAGTAAAACACAATTATCTTCACTAAACTGTACCAACATAATTAAATGGACTGCAGTTTTAAAATACATTTCAACTACAAAGACTGAAATAAAGAATAAACGTGCTACTTAATCTTAAAGTGCCTCAATTAGCATTGGCCTGTCTGCATATTATAGCTAATTAAGAGCTGTCCAAAAGGAGATCATCAAAGGAAAAAAATAACTGAGTCCTGGGGGCCCTGATGACAATGCTATTCCAACCAAGGACCATGCATGGAGAGGACTGAAAACCCTGGATCAGGTGTATCCTATAGATTCAGTCTCCAAGTGGGTTACCTAGTAAGGGGAACAGGGACTGTCTCTGTGGCCAGCTCTCTGATCACCTCCCCTATGGGGGTACCTCTTTGTCAGGCCACAGAGGAAGACAATGCAACCAGTCCTAATGAGACCTGATAGTCTAGGATCAGATAGAAGGGCAGGAGGACCTCCTCAATACGTGGACTAGGTGAGGAATATAGGGGGAGAAGAAGGAGGGAGGTTGGGCCTGGGAGGAGAGGAGTGAGGGGACCACATCTGGGATACAAATTGAATAATTGTAATAAATCATAATAATGATAATAATAATATATAATAATAATATAAATAACAAAATAATTGTTCACCTTACAAACATATGTTTATCATTGTTATAATGTGAAGAAAAAAGAAGTGGTTTATCTTAACTCTATGATTTTCATCAATATTGTATATAGGTGTTTGCAAATAATTTTGAGTAAATTAATACACAAATAATTATCATCACTAAGAAGCTACAGCAGACTAGACTTTTTGTGTTAAAAAAGTTGCTATCTCTGTAGTTATATATTGCTTTTGAGCAACATATGTGAGATACAAAATTATAACTAATGCAAATATTATTGTAAATATATCAACTTAAGCCACAGAAAACTAAAAGTTATCTTAAAGGTCATCAAGAAACACCCAATTTTATATCATTTTTATGATTAATGTACAATGAAAATATTGGGTTTTCTTTCTAAGAATTCTGTAGTTGTTTTGTTTGTTGTTTTATTTGTTTGTTGTTCTGTTTTTGTCAGAAGTAATGAGTTTATTTTATGAGATTACAGACACGGAACAGATATGTAAACCAGCTCTTCCATTTACAAGTTAGAAACAGACATGTTTTTGCTGAAGCCAGAAGTGGCTCAGAAATGGTTTGCTCTTTTCACATTATAAATCTCAGAAACAAAGAGAGATGCTTTTCTTCTGTTTTATTGGGAATGTATCTTGTGCATTTATTTTATATCATTGCTACTCTAAAATCAATCTGATGATGTTTTAAGAGACAATAAAATCTAGAACTATAGAGCATAGATTTATCTATCAGTGACAGAATTGCAAGAAGAGCCATTTACTGTAATTTGTCAGTAATTTATAAGAGTACTAGTTGGGAGCCAAGAAATCAGGATTTTCTTTGTGTTATCAAACTAGTAACTTCTCCATTTTAAAGAAAGTATAATTCTGGGAAAGTTAATTGCTCACACAGAGACTATTATCAGGTAAGGTTTGAATGATATAATGAACAGGAACTCTTCAGAAATGTGGATAAGAAACTGTAAGGCAATATTGCTGAACATTTCAGGTCTAATAGAATTTGTCACAACTCCCACATTTTAGTTCTTACGTTGTATTTAAATTTCTTGAATGCTATCTCATGTGTACATAATAATAATATCATGTAATGTACTTTTATTGGTTAAAGTTGTAGGAATAAACATTTTCCTTATCAAATTAAGAAATTGCATGCTGAGGCAGGTGGATCATTAGGAGTTTAAAGGCTGCATGAGCTACATAATGAGTTTTTGCCTCAAAATAACTGAAACAAAGAAGACCACCCTTAAAAAGCAACTTCAAAATTAATAGTCTGAAATAATAATGCATAAACTTGTCCCTAGACTACCCTCCATACACAATAATACTCATGGCGAGAACAAAAAGTCAAGGATTCAAGGGCCACTAATCCAAAAAGGCACCAAATATTTTCAATTAAACTTTGTGTGACACATTGAGTCACAAAAGCAGGAGATAAGAAAATAAATGTGTAGTATGGTATTAATCCTCTAAAGCACTTAGTAATGTTTGTTTTCTGTAGAAGTAACTTTTACCAGAAACATAATTAGCAATTTCTAGCACTAAGTGCCTGCAAGAAGAAATTCGTAACATCACATACAAACAACTTAATGGCCCAACTGAAAACCCTAGGAAAAAAAAAAAAAGTAGATACACCCAAGAGGAGCAGAAGGCTGGAAATAATCAAACTCAGGGCTGAAATCAATCAATTAGAAACAAATAAAACTATTCAAAGAATCAATGAAACAAAAAGCTGGTTCTTTGAGAAAATCAACAAGATAGACAAACCCTTAGCCAAACTAACTAAAAAGCAGAGAGAATCTATCCAAATCAACAAAATCAGAGATGAAAAGGGTGACATAACTACAGACACAGAGGAAATTCAAACAATCATTAGGTCATACTACAAAAGCCTATATGCCACAAAATTTGAAAACCTAAATGAAATGGACAATTTTCTTGATAGATTCCATCTTCCAACATTAAGTCAAGATCAGGTAGAAAGACTGAACAGCCCTATATTTCCCAAGGAAATTGAAGCAGTCATTCACAATCTCCACTCCAAAAAAAGCCCTGGGCCAGATGGTTTCAGCACGGAATTCTACCAGACCTTCAAAGAAGTGCTCACACCAATTCTCCTCAAACTATTCCACAAAACAGAAACAGAAGATACATTACCAAACTCATTCTATGAAGCAACAGTCACCCTGATACCTAAACCACACAAAGACCCAACAAAAAAAGAGAACTTCAGACCTATCTCTCTTAAGAACATTGACTCAAAAATACTCAATAAAATACTTGCAAACCGAATCCAAGAACACATCAAAGATATCATCCACCACGAACAAGTAGGCTTCATCCCAGGCATGCAAGGGTGGTTCAACATACGGAAATCCATCAATGTAATCCACCACATAAACAAACTGAAGGAGAAAAACCACATGATCATCTCCTTAAATGCTGAAAAAGCATTTGACAAAGTCCAACACCCATTCATGTTTAAAGTCTTGGAGAGATCAGGAATACAAGGCACATATCTAAACATAGTAAAGGCAATATACAGCAAGCCTATAGCCAACATCAAACTCAATGGAGAGAAACTTAAATCAATCCCACTGAAATCAGGGACAAGACAAGGCTGCCCACTCTCTCCCTACCTCTTCAACATAGTACTTGAAGTCCTAGCCAGAGCAATAAGACAACTAAAGGAGATCAAGGGGATACAAATCGGAAAGGAAGAGGTCAAAGTGTCACTATTCGCAGATGATATGATAGTATATATGAGCGACCCCAAGAATTCAACCAGACAACTCCTCCAGTTGATAAACACCTTCAGCAAAGTGGCAGGATACAAAATCAACTCAAAAAAATCAGAAGCCCTCCTGTGTACCAAAGACAAAATGGCCGAGAAAGAAATTAGGGAAACACCCTTCACAATAGCCACTAACCACATAAAGTACCTTGGGGTGACACTAACCAAGCAAGTGAAAGACCTGTTTGAGAAAAACTTCAAGTCTCTGAAGAAAGAAATTGAAGAAGATCTCAGAAGATGGAAAGATCTCCCGTGCTCATGGATTGGTAGGATTAACATTGTGAAAATGGCCATCCTGCCCAAAGAAATCTACAGATTCAATGCAATTCCCATCAAAATACCAACTCAATTCTTTACAGACCTTGAAAAAAAGATTCTCAGCTTCATATGGAGAAACAAAAAACCCAGAATCTCCAAAACAATCCTGGACAACAACAGATCATCTGGAGGTATCTCCATCCCCGATCTCAAGTTGTACTACAGAGCAATAGTAATAAAAACTGCATGGTATTGGCATAAAAACAGAAAGGAGGATCAATGGAACCGCATAGAAGACCCAGAAATAAACCCACACACCTATGAATACTCGATTTTTGACAAAGAAGCCAAAACCATTCAATGGAAAAAAGGCAGCATCTTCAACAAATGGTGCTGGTCCAACTGGATGTCCACATGCAGAAAAATGAAAATAGATTTATATTTATCACCCTGCACAAAAGTAAAGTCCAAGTGGATCAAAGACCTCAACATAAAACCAGATACTCTAAATCTGTTAGAAGAAAAAGTGTAGAACAGCCTAGAACTCATTGGCACAGGAGACAACTTCCTGAACAGAACACCAACAGCACAGGCTCTAAGAGCAACAATCAATAAATGGGACCTCATGAAACTGAAAAGCGTCTGTAAAGCAAAGGACACTGTCATCAAAACAAAACGCCTGCCTACAGATTGGGAAAGAATCTTCACTAACCCTTTATCTGACAGAGGACTAATATCGAGTATATACAAAGAACTAAAGAAGCTGAAAAGCAGCAAACCAAGTAATCCAATTAAAAAATGGGGAACAGAGCTAAACAGAGAATTCTCGACAGAGGAATATCGAATGGCAGAGAAACA
>NW_026591872.1:6196242-6198919 GCF_907164565.1 Psammomys obesus
AGATTATCAATCCTTGTGTTGAAAGACAGAGGGGATGCGCATTGAACATTGACAGGAGTCTACTGAGTGCATTGGAAGGACTCTAACTAGCGGTGTTTTCAAAGCAAAGACTCGTGACCAAACCTTTGGCAGGGTGCAGGGAATCATAAGAAAGAAGGGGAGTTAGACTGATGAGGAAAGGATAGGAGCTCCACAAGGACCAAAGATATCTGGGCACAGGGTCTTTTCTGAGACTGACATGCAACCAAGGACCATGTATGAATGTAACCTAGAACCTCTGCTCAGATGTAGCCTGTGGTAGCTCAGTAACCAATTGGTTTCCCATAGTGAGGGGAACAAGGACTATTTCTAACAGGAACTCATTGGCTGACTCTTTGGCCTCCCCACCCCCCAAGGGAGGAACAGTCCTGTTAGGCCACAGAGGAGAGCTTTGCAGCCAGTCCTGAGGATACCTGATAAAACAGGATCAGATGAATGGGGAGGAGGTCCCCCCTATCAGTGGACTTGGCAAGGGGCACAGTGGAGAGGAGGGAGGGAGGGAGGGACTGGGAGGGACTGGGAGGGAATGAGGGATCGGGACACGGCTGGGGTACATAGCTAATAAAATGTAACTGATAAGAAAAAAATAAAATACGAAAAAAAAAGTTTTTTCAGGGGCAGCTAGAGCACTTTATGGTAAGTAAGACCTTAGTGGCATAAGCCTGGGTGTGAAAATGGATTTCCACAGAATGTTACAGTTTAGCTCTTTTATCATGAGATCACCAGTGGCAATGGAATCTCTAGAGTTCCACAGTTTATGATGATACCAAAGTGTTACAGATCTTGGTTAAGCTGCTATGCTGAATATGGCAGTGGTATGGGCTGAAGCCCATGCCTGGTTGCCTCACAGATGAGAAAATAGACAAGTCCAATGAGGCCCAGATCCATCTCGCCAGAGGGCAGGGCCGGTAAGATGAGGCTGGCCAGAGATAAATGAGGAATCTCAAGCAGTCATGGTGGAAGGCTGACAGTGTCAGATGGCCAGTCAACAGCATTCACACCTAGCAGCACATTTATTTGAAATAAGGGATTTATAAGCCTTGGCCAGTGGGAGGGATTTCAAGGGTGAATGTGTTTGGTTCACTGCGGTCAGGGGTTTAGGATACTTAACTTAAAGATAATTATACAGTGCCACATTTTCCATGCCCTAGCAGGGTCCTTCACAACAAGAACACAGCACTTAATTATTTTAGGAGTGAGGTGAAAATCTCTTAAGTACAAATGAAGGTCACTGCCAAAGACTAAGATTCTCAGCAGGGTGTGGCAATTCTAGGAATTCCCTGATGCTTACTGGAGTGGTTTTCTTATAAGGAAAGGGTTGGGCCTGTAATCTGCCCTGAGGGCTATGATCTGTTCCTTACAAGACCTGGAGTCACCCAGATGAGGAGAGACTTTTAGAACCCTGCTGAGAAAAGGGAGCCTATCATCATTATCTGAGTGCAAATAAACAGCTATCAGGAGAAATTTGATTTCAATATTATCAAGCTGATCCCCACATAAATAGGCAGCATGTGTGAAGACCCTGAATATAATATTCAGCAGTTCATACCCAGTTTTAGCACACTTGTAATCCCAAAACTAGAAAGGTACAGATAAGTTATGAAGTTCATGGTTGCCCTTTGCTATATGAGAATTTGAATCTCAGCTAGCATCACCCCATTCCTTCCTAGGAGCTTTCCCTTCCCAGGTCTCTAGCTTATCCCAGAGATACCACAATAGCAATTTCCCTTCTGTCTTCCAGCCTTCTCACCTACTATCCCTGTTCTCCTCACACTGGATTCTGCTGCCTTCTTTTCCTTCCACCCCAGTCTTCCTTCTCCCTATCTCACCCAGTTCCCTCTCTCCTTCCCCTTCCAATTTCTATGATGTCTATTTTGTTTCCCCTTCTTAGTGAGAATCAAGCATCTTCTGTTGAACTCTCATTGTTACTTAATTTCTTTGGGTCTGTGGGTTGTAGCATGGTTATCCTGTACTATATGGGTAATATTCACTTTTGAGTGAGTACATATCCCATGTATCTTTAAGGTTCTGGGTAACCTCATTTAGGTAACCCAAATGGTCCTTCTTACTTCCATCCATTTCCCTTCAAATTTCATGATTTCCTTGTTTTTAATAGCTGAGTAGTATTCCATTGCGTGAATATAACACAGTTTATTCATTCTTTGGTTGAGGGAGATCTGGGTTGTTTCCAGTTTCTCACTATTACAAATAAAGCTGCTATGAACATAGCTGAACAAATGTCCATGTGGTTTGTCTTTTGGGACTATGCCCAGGAATAATACAGCTAGGTCTCAAGGTAGAACTATTCCTAAGTTTCTGAGAAAATGCCGTATTTATTTTGAAAGTGATTGTACAATTTTGTACTCACACCAGCAGTGGAAGAGTGTTCCCTTTGCCTCACATCCTCTCAAAAATGTGCTGCTACTTAAGGTTTTTATCATAGTAATTCTGACAGGTGTAAAATGGAATTTCAGAGTCATTTTGATTTGCATTTCCGTGATGACTAAAGATTTTGAGCATTTCTTTAAGTGTTTCTTGGACATTCGAAGTTCCTTGGTTGAGTAGTCTCGGTTTAGCTTGTTACCCCATTATATCTATCTATCTATCTATCTATCTATCTATCTATCTATCTATCTAT
>NW_026591872.1:6198929-6261116 GCF_907164565.1 Psammomys obesus
TATCTATCTATCTATCTATCTATCTATCTATCTATCTATCTATCTATCTATCTATCTATCTATCTATCTATTAATTTTACATCCCAGTCATAGCCTCCCTCCCTCCTTTCTTCCTTGTCCCATCTTCCCTCCATGTTTTCTCTATCCTTCTCCCATACTCCTCAGAGAAGGGGAGCCTTCCACCCCAGCATATCAAGTTGCAACAGGACTGACTGAATTCTCTTCCCCTACGGCCTGGCAATGTAGCCCCACCTGAGGAAAGTGATTGAAAAGCAGGCAACAAAGCCAATGTCAGAGTCATTCCCTGTTCCGTTACTAGGGAACCCATATGAGGACTGAGCTGCCTATCAGCTACATCTATGTAGGAGGGCTAGGTCCAATCCATGCATGATCCTTAGTTAGTGCTTCAGTCTCCACAGACCCCCTGAACCTGCTTGGACACACTCAAGTTGCTATGCTTGGCACCCATCTGCAAGCATAGCAGAGTATTGTTAATCATGTCATTGGCTGGCTGTCTTCCGTGGGGTGAGTCTCAGATTGGACCAGTCATTCGTTGAACATTCTCTCAATATTTGCTTGATTTTTGTTCCTGTACATCTTGTAGGCAGGGTAAATTTTGAGTCAAAGGTTTGTGAGTAGATTGGTGTTCTCCTTCCTCCAATAGGAGTCTTGTGGAGTTAGAGGGTGGGCTCTTTGGTCTCCATGACCCTTGTTACTAGGAGTCTTCCTTTGTAGTACAATCAGCAGATTGTACTAGGGTTTCCCTGCTTTGGAAATATCCTATATCAATTCTTCTATGTCACTAAGTGTATACTTTCATTTTCTGCTAAGCATTTTTTTCTTTAAAAAGCATCATACCAATAAGACTTGTAGACATTAAATACTGTCATACTTCAAGAGCAAATGAGGATTTTCTCCATTAAACTGATAGAAAATAAAATTTTATAAGCAGAGAATAATTGAAAAATGGGTAATTACCAATAATTTTCATCCAGAAAAATCTATGTCAACAATTATTTTATTTTTAAATAACATTTTATCTTATATATAGTCTTGAAAGTACCTAAAGTAGCATGTTAATTTTAATTACATAAGATTTATGTAGTTAATAATAAATCCTGTTACCATGGAACCATAACTGAGTTTTTTTAGCTTCAAGAATTGTTTTTTTTAACAATTAATCCCTTAGCTTTAATGTTTCATTAACAGATTTTTATATGAATGTAATTATTTGGATGAGAATATTGAAAACATTTCATAGTTGCAAATGACACTGGAATTGGAAGAAAAGGAAAAGATGAACGAACTGTAATAAAAACCTGAAAGACAGAATATGATTCAAGTGACTAAATCAATATCATACAAAATATTTTCTCATCTGCAAGAACAAGTGAGACTAAGAAACTATGTTCTCAGATACTCCAACCTGATACTAGCTGTGCTTTTATACATAAGTAATATTCCACCCAACAGATGGTCCACAGAAATAGTAAACTATATTAATGACCAGGGATGAGGTAAATCTCTTGCAATTATTTTTCTGTGAGCAAATATGTCCTATTTTCAATGTTGTTCAGGGTATTTTTAAGTGGTTTAATAAGCTGACAATTGTGTTTAGGATTCTCATTATAGTCCACTTGGATTTGAAGAAGAGGTATTTATCATTTTTCTTTGCATTCTAAATGATGGCTTGAGAGTAGTACTTATTAATTTTTTCATATTTTTAATTAAATTTTTATTTTTTATATTAATTATAGTTTATTCACATTGTATCCCAGCTGTAGCCCCATCCCTCATTCCCTCCCAATCCCACCCTTCCTTGCTCATCTTCTCCTATGCCCCTCTCCAAGTCCACTAATGGGGGAGGTCCTCCTCCCCTTCCACCTGACCCTATCTTATCAGGTCTCACAAGGACTGGATGCATTGTCTTCCTCTCTGAACTGGTAAGGCTGCTCCCCCACAGGTAAAGGTGATCAAAGGAGCCAGCTCCTGAGTTCATGTCAGAGACAGTCCTTGTTCCCATTATTAGGAAACCCTCTTGGATCCTGAGCTGCCATGACCTGCATCTGAGCAGGGGTTCTAGGCTATATCCATAAATGGTCCTGGGTTGGACTATCAGTCTCAGAAAAGACCCCTGTGCCCAGATTTTTTGGTACTGTTGCTCTTCTTGTGGAGCTCCTGTCTTCTCCAGGTCTTTCTGTCTCTTGCTTCTTTCTTAAGATTCCCTGCATTCTGCCCAAAGTTTGGTTATAAGTCTCAGCATCTGCTTTGATACACTGCTAGGTAGAGTCTTTTAGAGGCCCTCTATGGTAGGCTCCTGTCCTGTTTTTTGTTTTCTCCTTCTTCTAATGTCCATCCCGTATATCCTTCTGAGTGAGGATTGATCATCTTACCCAGGGTCCTCCTTCTTGCTTAGCTTCTTTAGATGTACAGATTTTGCTATGTTTATCCTATCTTATAGGTCTAGTATCTACTTATGAGTGAGTATATACCCGGTGTGTCTTTCTGCTTCTGGGATACCTCATTCAGGATGAGCTTTTCTAGTTTCCACCATTTGCCTGAAAATTTCATGATTTCTTTGTTTTTAATTGCCGAATAGTATTCCATTGTGTAAATATACCACAATTTCAGTATCCATTCCTCAAGTGATGGACATCTGGGTTGTTTCCAGGTTCTGGCTATTACAAATAAAGCTGCTACAAACATGGTTGAGCAAATGTCCTTATTGTGTACTTGAGCATCTTTTGGATATATGCCTAGGAGTGGTATGGCTGGATCTTGAGGAAGCACTATTTCTAATTGTCTGAGAAAGCACCAGATTGATTTCCAAAGTGGTTGTACAAGTTTACATTCCCACCAGCAATGGAGCAGGGTTATCCTTTCTTTACATATTAAAGTAAATGTAATAGCTAGTTAAATAGAGAAATAGATGGAAAAAGAAAATGCATTCATATTTTGTGTACTCTCACTGAATAAAATGTCATGAGTATATCATCATAATTCATACCAATGAAAGAAATAAGGGGAGAACATGGGGAATGATGACAGAGGATGAATACACAGTTATGTTGGCAGTGACTAAAGCATTTGAAGGAAGTGATCAACTCCTATAATTCTGGAGGAAGAAAAAGCAATATGACATGGAAAGGACAGAAGAGGAAGTCTTTTTTGTTTTTCATTTGCTTGGTCCTTCATTTATTATTATTATTATTATCATTATTATTATTATTATTATTATTATTATTATTATTATTATTATTATTTATTCAATTTGTATCTCTGCTCTGGCCCCTTCCCTGTCTCCTCTCAAACTTATACTCACTCCCTCCTTCCCTCTTCTCCTATGGCCCTCCCTTAGTCCACTGATAGGGGAGGTCATCCTCCCTTTCTATCTGACCTTAGCTTATCAAGTCTCATTAGGACTGGTTTCATTGTCTATTTCTGTGGCCTGGTAAGGCTGCACCCATCCCCCAAGAGAAGGTGATCAGAGAGTCTTTTACTGAGTTCATACCAGAGAAAGTCTCTGCTCCCCTTACTAGGGACCCCACTTGAAGACTGAGCCTATGTGCTACATCTGAGCAGGGGTTTTAGGTCCTCTCCATGCATTGGCCTTGGTTGGGGTATCTCTTCAGGACCCCCAGGGCTCAGTATGTTTGGATATGTTGGTCTCCTTTTGGAGCTCCTGTTCCTTTCAGGTTTTTCTATTTCTCCCTTCTTTCATAAAACTCCATGCACTCTGCCCAAAGTTTGGCTATGAGTCTCAGCATCTGCTTTGATACCTCCATCAGTAAAGTCTTTAAAGAGGCCTTCTGTGGTAGGCTTTTGTCTTGTTCCCTGTCGTCTTTGCCTCCTTCTGATATCTATTGCAATTGTTATTCTGAATGAGGACTGAGCATCTTTCCTAGGGTCTTCCTTTTTGTTTAGTTTCTTCAGGAGTAAAAACTTTAGTAAAAAGGAGAGTGAAAAGCTGATCCCAGTGAAGTTTTTATTATTATTATTATTTATTAATAAATCACTCAGTCTCATCTCTGGTTCATTTACGCCCCCCCCAAAAAAAAAAACTTTAGTATGTTTATCCTATGTTATATGGCTAATATCCACTTATGAGTGAATATATAATATGTGTGTCTTTCTGCTTCTGGGATACTGCATTCAAGATGATCTTTTCTAGATCCCACCATTTGCATGAAAATTCCATGATTTCCTTGTTTTTAATTGCTGAGTAGTATTCCATTGTGTAATTGTACCACAATTTCTGTATCCATTCCTCTGTTGACGGACATCTAGGTAGTTTCCAGATTCTGGCTATTTTGAATAGAGCTGCTACTAACATGGTTGAGTACATCCTTGTATTATAGTTGACCATATTTTAGATATATGCCTAGGAGTGGTATAGTTGGATCTTAAGGTAGCACTATTCTTAATTTTCTGAGAAAGCACCAGATTGATTTCTAAATTGTTTGTACAAGTTTGCATTCCCACTATCAATGGAAGAGGCTTCCCCTTTCTCCATATTCTCTCCAGCATGTGCTGTCACTTGATTTTTTGATTTTAGCCATTCTGATGGGTGTAAGGTGATATGTCAGTGTCATTTTGATTTGCATCACCCTGATGGCTAAGGACATTGAACATTTTTTAACTGTTTAGCTGCCATTCAACATTTCTCTATTGAGAGTTCTGTTTAGCTCTGTACCCAATTTTTTTTAAATTAAATTTTTAGCTACAGTTTATTAACTTTGTATCCCAGGTGTACTGTGCTCTATTATTCCCTCCCATTACCACCCTTCCTCCCTCATCTCCTCCCTGCCCCTTTCCAATTCCACTACTAGGGGAGGTCCTCCTCCCCTTCCTTCTGACCCTAGCTTATCAGGTATCTTCAGGACTTGCTTCAAATTCCTCCTCTGGGGCTTGCTCCTCCCTCTGGGGTGGGGTGAGGAGTACTACTCAGCAATTATAAACAAAGAAATCATGAAATTTGCAGGCAAAAGGTGGGATCTAGAAAAGATCATTTTGAGTGAGGTATCCCAGAAAGAGAAAGACACACATGGTATATACTCACTTATAAGTGGGTACTAGACCTATAAGAAAGGATAAACATACTGAAATCTGTAAAAATAAAAAAGATAAATAAGAAAGCAATCCTGGGGTAAGATGATCAATCTTCACTTAGAAAGACAAAGGGGATGAATATTGGATGTAGAAGAAAACAAGTAACAGGACAGGAGCCTACCACAGAGGGCCTCTGAAAGACTTTCCCTAGCAGTGTATCAAAGCAGATACGGAGACTCATAACCAAAATTTGGGCAGAGAGCAGGTAAACATATGAAAGAAGGGAGAGTTAATATGACCTGGAGAGGACAGGAGCTCCACAAGGACCAAATATATCCGGGCACAAGGGTCTTTTCTGAGACTAATAGTCCAACCAAGGACCATGTATGGATATAACCCCTGCTCAGATGTAGACCATGGTAAGTATCCAAGTGGGTACCCTAGTAAGGGGAACAGGGACTATTTCTGATATGTACTACATTTTTCAATGGTTTACATGGTTTGTTGTTGTTTAACTTCTTGAGTTCTTTATATATGCTGGATATTACTCCTTGTCAGATAAGAGTTGGTGAAGATCTATTCCCAATTTTTAGGCTGTCTTTTACAAAGATGTTTCAGATGGACATGTAGTATTCGTCTGTCTAAACAGGATGTTTGCATTCCAAATTGTTACATAGCTAAGAAGCAGGAGTACTGTACTATCAACTTAAGTCAGTTGTTTTAAGTAAGAATCTCATTTCAACAATTGTAAACTATATAAAACAAAGGCAATGTGTTTATCAGGGTAGCACGAGGCTAATTCCTATAATAATGCCCTGAAACTTGTTACTAAAGTCTACAAATTCTGTTGCTTATTCATTATTATTGGAAAAAATTCAAGGAACTATACAGAGTATTTAACATGGTAAAACAGACACTTAATAAAGAGGGGTAATTATAATTAGAATTAATTATTTAGTGAGAAATTATGTTCTTTTCATTCACTATGCCTCATTACTGCTTATTTGTGGGGATATATCTTATTAGTAGCTTCCATTTTTCAAACTTATACCTCTTGGTAGTTGAAGATGTACATGAAATTTATTATAAAGATTACAAGCATTTCAAGATTAATAAATGATTAAAAATGCAAAACAGACTGGATGATCAATGGAATTGAATCAAAGACCCAGGAATAAACCAAAACACCTACAGACATATGATTTTTACAAAGTTGCCAAGATCATACAAAGGAAAAAAGAAAGCATCTTCAAAAATGGTGCTCGTATAATTAGATGTCTATATGTAGAAAAATGCACAGAGATCCATATTTATCACCCTTCACAAAAGTAAATTCCAAGTGGAATAAAGACCTCTACATAAAAGGAGACGTACTAAATCTGTTAGAAGAAAAAGTGGGGAAGAGCCTTAAACTCATTGGCACAGGAGACAACTTCCTGGAAAGAACACTATGAACTCAGGCTTTAAGAACGACAATCAATAAATGGAACCCCATGAAAATGAAAAGCTTCTGTAAAGCAAAGGACAGGTTTAACAGAATAACAGGATAGCCTAGAGACTGGGAAAAGGTATTCACCTGCTCTAAGTCTGACAGAGGTCTAATATCAAGAATATGCAAAGAACTCAAGAAATGAAACATCAACAAACCAAATAATCCAATTGAGAAGATGAGGCACAGAACTAAAGAAAGAATTCTCAATAGAGGAATATCAAATGGCAGAGGAACACCTCAAGAAATGTTCAGTGTCCTTAGTCATCAGGGAAACGCAAATGAAAACAACACTGAAATTCCACCTCAAAAACTCAGGTGACAACACACGCTAGAGAGGTTGTGGAGAATGAGGAACCATTCTCCATTGTTGATGGGAATGTGAACTTATACAACCACTTTGGAAATCAATCTGGCGCTTTCTTAGAAAATGAGGAACACTGCTACCTCAAGATCCAGCTATACCACTGCTAGACATATATCTGAAAGATGCTCAGCCATTCATCAAGGACATTTCTTCAACTATGTTCATAGCAGTTTGATTCATAATAGCCAAATCTGGAAACAGCCTAGATGTTCCTTACCCAAGAAGTGGATACAGAAATTGTGGTACATTTACACAATGGCATAATATTCAGCAATTAAACATAAGGAAATCTTGAAATTTGCTGGCAAATGGATGGGACTAGAAATTATCATCCTGAGTAAGGTAACCCCAAAGCAGAAAGACATACATAGTATATATTCACATGTAAGTGGATATTAGACAAATAATAAAGGATAAACATACTGAAATCTATAGTTCTAAAGAAGCTAAACAACAAAGAAAAACCTCGGGAAGATGGTTAATCCGTATTCCTAGGGCAAACAGGATAGACACTGGAAGTAGGCGAAGACAGGGAACAGGACTGGAGCCTACCACACAGGGCCTATGAAAGACTCATGCAGCAGGCTATAAAAACAGAGGCGGAGACTCAGAGCCAAACTTTGGGCAGAATGCAGGGAATCTTATAGAAGAAGGGGGAGATAGAAAGACCTGGACGGAACAGGAACTCCACAAGGAGACCAACAGAGCCAAAATTTCTGGGCCCACGGGGACTTGCAGAGACAGATGCTTCAACCACGGACCATGTATCAAAAGGACCTAGACCCCCTGCTCATATGTAGCCCATAGCCATCTCAGTCTCCAAGTAGGTTCCCTAGTAGGGATCACAGAGGCTGTCTCTGACATGGTCTCAGTGGCTGGCCCTTTGATGACTTATCCCTAGGGAGTGCAGCCTTACCATACCACATTGGAAGACTATGCAGCCAGTCCTGATGAGGCTAGGGTCAGATAGCAGGGTAGGAAGACCTCCCCTATCAGTGGACTAGGGAAGGAGCATAGGGGGAGAAGGGGGAGGGAGGGTGGGACTGAGAGGAGACAGGAAAAGTGGCTACAGCCAGGATTTAAAGTAAATAAATTGTAATAAATAATTAACTAATTAATTAATTAAAATAAAATAAAAAAGCAAGGCCCATTGGGGACTGCAGACACTGATGCAAGAAACAATGACCATTTGTAGGAAGACCTAGACCCCACTATTCAGCTGTAGCCTATAGACAGCTCAGTCTCCAAGTGGGATCCTCTGTAAAGGGAAAAGAGACAGTCCCTGGTATAAACTCAGTTGCCTGTTCCTTGATAACTTCTCCCTGGAGGGGTGATCTAGCCAGCCCACAGAAGAAATGGATCCCAGCAGTCCTGATGGTGTCAGACAGGCTAGGATTGGACAGTAGGAGAGGAGGTCTTCACCTATTAGTGGATTAGAGAATATGAATAGGGGAGGAAGAAGGAGGGAGAGTGGGGCCAAGAGGAGATGAGGGAAGGTTCTACAACTGGGATACAAAATGAATAAATTGTAAATAATAATAAAAAATAAATAATTAAAAATAAATATAAACTATATTAAAGATTAAAAATGCACAGAAATCAGATGTGTTTGTCCCATACTTAAAATATATCAGTGTTATGCCTAAGGGTATAAGTCATGAGCATTGACAAGAAAGAGTTTATCATATATTGCTAATAAGTTAGCCAATGTGTTCTAATTGGTTAGTAAGTGTTAAAACTATTATTTTAACAATTTTGGCTGTTTTATGTGTGTTCACATATTTATTACCCATAGTAGAAATAGGAGAAATTATTTTTCCCATTTTGCTGATGAATAAACTAACAGTAGCACCTTAAACAAAATGTTTAATGTTACAAAATTAGTAAGTGTTATCATCAAAATTGAAATATCTCTCTAAAACCTACACTCTTAAATCACATTATTATATTGCTTCTCATATGACTCAATCAATCAATCAACCAAGTACGGACAAAATGCTGAACATGTTGTGGTTGGAATAATAAATGAGCTTTTCAAGAAAAAGGGTGAAAAAATTAAATAATAAATTAATCTAAAATAACAAATTAAATTGTGTTTCATTCAGAAAAAGGGATCACAGTGCAAAAGCATAAGAGATACACATGAATTTATTAACTTTCCCAGCAACATCTGAATACACTGTTTACTTCTCCATTTAATAAAACTTGAGAAAGAATGTTTTGTTTCCAACATAATATGCTAGTCTTATTAAAGCAATATATTTGAAGGCCATGATTTTATCTCAAGAATCACAATTAAAATCTACCTTTATATTACAAATATTTTTGATAAAGAATACACAATTTTCGTTAAATTATTTTTACCTTACTCAAATTTCATTTCTAATGGTTATTTATACTGTGGCACCAACATTTCTCAGAGAAACTTTGTGTTGTGAGAATAATTTTTTTACTACATTATTTCTACACTGTACTATCCATTCAAACAGGCCACAATAAAATCCCATTATGTAATTTTCATGATATGCAGAAAAGAAAACATCATAAAAAGGAAATGATAAAAACAAGATGTATTGCTCATTGGAGACTTTCCCCAGAAACTCTTTTTGTAGTAGACAGCTGTGCATTCACATCTGTTTCAGGATATTAAAAAAAAATCATGTATTTTTATATTACTGCTTTTAAAATATACCTACCTATTGTCACATATTATGTTTATAAAGGATGTAATTTGTGATAACTGCCTGTGGTTGAAATGAAAAGCAAAGGTCATCACGGCTATCCCATCTCACATATTTGAAACTCAGATAACTGAATAATGCAGAATCCAAAATCCTATCTCAGGCCTATAGGATCAGTATCTGAATGATAACAAGATTCCTTATGATTCTTTTGCTCTTTAACATTGGCAAAGAAATGCTCTAGTAATGACAAGACGACTTGCTAAAGAAATTATTTTATTTTTCTTGTTGACAGCTGAGAGAGATATATAAAATCACTTTCATCAATAAACTGTGAACAAGAAAATGGTGATATTAACAAAATATACAAAAATATGAATTCATATATAGTTACTAATCATAGAATGACTATTACACAGTGCCATACGTCAAAGATTTTGTGATCAACCCCACTTTCCTATGTGCTTCATTCACATCACTTATCTTATATGTACCTTCAGAAGAAATATGAAGTTTAAAGAGATCTATACTAGCGTTTACAGAAAAAAATGTCCTAATATTAGAACCAGTATAATTATAAGTTATTATTTGATTAGTGAATTTATACCAGGCTTCTTTATAGGGATTGGTTATACTTGTCTCCCATTCTAAAAGAAGGAAAACCAAGTCTCAGAATGAACAAGTCACTTAAGACATATAGCTAGAGTTATTAAATATATGGTCATTGGAGCATGAATGCATAACTACATGTTTTCTTTGCAGTTTTTTCTGACATTCCTGCTATCTGTGCAGAGAAAGGCTTTTGAGTGGTAACTCAAAAATTTATGTCCAGGTTTTCATTTAACTTGTATGAACTACAGCGGTCACTACCCCACTGCTATAGATATTCATATTTATTTTCTTACACCCATGATTATTTTCTATATTCTGTTGACTGAAGTTGAACATACTGACTTACTTATTAATTTTTGGGTTTTTATTATTATTTCATAGAACCCAACATTTTAAGCTGTTTTTCTTTGCCTTTTGTCCTGATTTTCTTATCAACAAGTAATTCGAAGGCATGCTATTTATTGATATGTGTGTGAGGATATTTGAAAATCTCATGCATACCATAAACATAATATTTTTGAAAAAACAAAACAAAACTTGGTAACAGAAACTTTCATGGAATATTTGTTTCTTTTTGGGGTTGTCTTTCCCTTCTATGTTCATTGTCTATTTTTTCATAACTTCATTACAAAACATTCTTTCACAATTTTATTAATCTACTTTTACCAAATTCTCTCTTGTCTGTCTTTTATCAACTTTGCTCTCACATCAATAACTTAAATAACTTTCCAATAATTTAAATAGTAAACATATTTCTCAAACTATAAATTTAGTTCTGAGAATGTCTTTAATAATGTACCCATAGATTCACAGGTATTTACATTTGTTTACCACTTTTCTCTAGCATAGAAATCTGAAATTGACTATATCAAAAATTGATTTCTGCATTTTTTTCTCCCTAAGTGTTCCTTCACTTATAATGTACATATAAAAGTGGTATCATTACTTACCCAGGTACCAAAAGCCAAATCCTTAACTCATTCTTTCATTCTGCTTTATCACTTATTCCAAATCCAGAAAGTTATGTTGAGTTTGCCTTGAAGATGGATTCTGAGTCTACTCACTCCTCCTCATAGCCGGTTCTACTTTGCTCTTCCACAAGATTATCAGAAAGCATGTCCATCTTGCCATCAGATGGACAAGAACCCTCTAACTGCCCTTACTATTTCAGTTCATGCTTCTGTAAAATATCTTTTTACCTATCTGTTAGAGTAATCTTTATAAAACATCAGTTGTATCATTTGACTCTTCTTAAAGTGTGTGGTGGTATTTCAAACTAAATAATTTTTTTCACAGTGATCTTTGATTACTCCCATCCCTCCTTGGAGGGGTCTGGTTTTTGACCCTATCATTTTGTTAATACATATCCATACCAGATCACTATATGTTCTGATATTTCATTCTGTGTATCACCTCATGGAATGTTCACTTATTAATCAAACCTGAATGTTCTCCCTTATTAGAGTTTATCAGGCTGGCTTTTCTACTTTATATTTCCCTTACCTCATCAGAGAGAAAGTGCTTCAAAATCATTGATAACATATTACCTCATCAACATAACACTATTATTTTTCTCTCTTCAGTTTTTATTTAAAGTTTTATTTCTACCTAACACAGACTTGTGCTTAAATCATACATTGCTTTCCCCCCACTAGAATCCAAGTCTAAAACAGCAGGGACAATCTACCTCACAATTACATTTCTGGAGTGTATAAGACAATCTGGAATGTAGTAAGTGTACTAAAAAATTATTGTGTGAATGAATAGTAGTGGGCAGTACATTCATTTTTGGAAACTTTCTCATTCTATTCTAATTCAAGCCAATTGACTATGTGGAACCTAACTCATTCCTAAAGCCAATAATCTCCTAAAATCTTTCCATGGGAATTCATCTCCCATTTAGTAATTGCATCAGTTTCTGTTCTTATTTACATATCACAAATAGCTGTCATGTTTTAAGCACAAGAAAGTTTAAAATCATCCTTTGTAGTCCTGTCTGTATTTCTAAATTTTGGAATCTTTATTTAATTTTGGACCCTTATTAACCATGTTTAATCAAGATTACATTTCTGAGAAAGACTTTCTAGAATTCAATGAAATTGAAGGTACAAATTACCCAGACATACGGGACACAATGAAAGCAGTGCTAAGAAGAAAGTTCATAGCGCTAAGGACCTTAAAAAAAATTAAAAAAAAAAAAAAGAAAGAAATAGCAGAAGAAATTTGCAATGAATGTAATAGCTAAATATTACTTTAGATTGACAGTGTTGTAGCTGATTTTTATCAATGTTAATATTATGTATCTACATTTCAAAACTAACCTTATGTTTTTAAACATTTGTGAATTTTTCTGTGTTTTAAAAAATAAAAATCCCTTTTGAGTTATATCTCATATAGTCAAACAGGTCAAAAACATAATTTAATTCCAGGAGTCAGAGTTAAACCTGTAATTATGTCTTTACATATTTCAAGGGAGAGGCAGTCTTATCATTTTGAGACTCTTAGAAGCATAAAAATTAGTAGTCATCTGTCAACATAGAACCTGAATAACCCAGTTCTACACATTAAAAAAAAAATTAAAAGCACACCTGAATGCTCTAGAACAAAAAGAAAAAAACACACCCACGAGGAGTAGATATCAGTAAGTAATCAAACTCAGGACTTAATTCAATAAATTAGAAACAAAGAGAATAATACAAAGAATCAACAAAACTTAGAGCTGGTTTGAAATGATAATGCTCAACAGTATATGAAAGAGGTTTATTGGATACAGATGAAGAGAGGGAAAACGAGAAGTGGAGAGCTAGACATGATAGGGGGTGGAGAGAGGGCTTCCTGAGAGAGAAAGGGGAGAGAGCAGGACAGAGGAAGAGAGTGCAAGAGCAAGAAGGCAAGAGAGCAACAAAGTGGCATGTTGGTCTTTTTCTGGAGCAACTGAACCATGCCTGCCAGGTGTGGCTACATGGCAGTAGACACATGTTGACATCTTAGGTTATTACACAACCCAGAAGCAGGCTCCCTATATACTAACATTCCTCCCTTTTTCTATAATTAAAAAAGAAGAGCCTGGGCTGAATCTCATATAAGGCAAGTCAAAATATGTAAATATAGGTTCATTGAAAGTAGCTCTTGGTCACCACTCAAGGGGTAAGAGAGCTAGAGAAAAAAAGTAAAAAGTCACACATGGTATATAATTACTTATAAGTGGATATTAGACATATAATATAAGATACTAAATATACTAAAATGTACACCTAAAGAAGCTAAGCAAGAAGGAGGACCCTGGTAAGATGATCAACCCTCATTTAGAAAGGCAAATGGGACGGACATTGGAAGAGAGAGAGAAAACAGGGAACAGGATAGGAGTCTATCACAGAGGGACTCTGAAAGTCTCTACCCAGTAGGGTATCAAAGCAGATGCCGATACTCATAGCCAAATTTTGAGCAGAGTGCAGGGAATCTTATGAAAGAAGGGGGACATAGACCTGAAGGAGATAGTAGTTCTACAAGGAGAGCAACAAAACCAAAATATCTGGGCCCAGGGATCTTTTATGACACTGATATTCCAATTTAGGACCTGCATGGCGATAACCTAGAACCACGGCACAGATGTAGCCCATGGCAGCTCAGTCTCCAAGTGGGTTCCCTAGTAAGGGGAATAGAACTATCTCTGATATGAACTCAGTGGCTGCCTCTTTAAGCATCTCCCCCTCAGGGGGGAGCAACCCTACCAGGCCACAAAGGAAGAAAATGCAGCCAGTCTTGATGACACCTGGTAGGCTAAGGTCAGATGGAAAGAGAGGAGGACCTCCCCTATCAGTGGACTTGGGGAGGGGCATGGAAGGAGATGAGGGAAGAAGTATGGGATTGGGGGCGGCAATAGAGAGGGCTACAGCTGGGATGCAATGTGAATCAACTACAATTAATTAAAAAGTAATAGCAATAACTTGATTACATGGTCAAGAGGAGGAAGGGAAGCTCCTGCCCTGGAAAGTTCAGGGTAGAATATTGCAAGTAGTTGCTAACCATGCACTGCAGCAGATAGTGACTCCCTTGCCTTCTTGCTCTTGCACTCTCTTCCTCTCTCTTGTTCTCTCTCTTTCTCTGTAGTGGTGCCCTCTCCCCTCACCCTATCATGTCTGGATTTCTCCTTCTCTCTCTCTTAATCTCTAGCCAATAAACCTTTTTCATATAAAATATGCTGTTCATCATCATTTCAGATTGTTTTTTTTTGAGAAAATCAAACAAAATAGACAAACCCTTAGCCAAACTAAAAGGCAGAGAGACAGTATCTAAATTAACCAAATCGTAAATTAAAAGGAGCACAACAACAGATACAGAGGAAATAAAAGAATAATTTAGTGTTACTTCAAAAGCCTGTATTCAATAAATTTGAAAATCTAAATGGAATAGATGATTTTATGGATAGATACAACATGCCAATGTTAAATCAAGGCCATGTAAACAATTTAAATAAGCCTATAACCCTTACATTTTCTATGTAGAAATATAAGAAGTCATTAAATTTTCCCAACTAAAAAAATCCCATTTCCATATGGTTTTAGTGCAGAATTCTACCAGAAATTCAAAGAGAAGCTAATACCAATACTCCACAAACTATTCCACAAAATAGAAATAGAAGGAACATTGCCAAATTCATTCTATGAGGCCACAGTCACCCTGCTACCTAAACCACACAAACACTCAGCAAAAAAATGAGAATTTAGGTCATTTTGTCTTATGAATATTGATGCAAAAATACTCAATAAAATACTTGCAAACCTAATACAAGAACGCATCAAAAACATCATCCACCATGATCAAATAGGCTTCATCGCAAGGATGCAGGAATGGTTCATCAAATGAAAATCAATCTATGTAATCTACCCTATAAACAAACTAAAAGAAAAAAATAACATGATCATCATAATAGATGCTGAAAAAGCCTTTGACAAACTCCAGTACAGCTTCAATTTAAAAGTCTTGTAGAGAACGGGGTTACAAGTTGCATACCTAAACACAATAAAGGTAAAACACAGGAAGCTAATGCCCAATAACAAATTAAATGGAGAGAAGCTTAAAGCAATTCCACTAAAATTAGGATCAAAGAAAGACTGTCCACTCTCTCGATATCTATTCAATATAGTACTGGAATTTTTAGGTAGAACAATAAAACAACTAAAGGATACTAAAGGGATACAGATTGGAAAGGAAGAAGTCAAAGTATCAGTATTCACAGTTGATATGATAATATACATAAAAGACCTCTCCAAAATTCTGCCAGAGAACTCTTACATCTGAGAAACACCTTCAGCAAAGTGGCTGAATAGAAAATTACCTGGAAAAACAAAACAAAACAAAACAAAACAAAAAAAAACAGTATCCCAGTATCCCTCCTCTGTACAAATGATAAACAGGCTGAGGAAGAAATTAGGGAAATAACACTCCTCACAATAGCTACAAATAATAAACCTTCATGTAACTCTAACCAAGGAAGTTAAAGACCTGTATGACAAAATCTTCAAGTCTCTGAAGAAAGAAAGTAAAGAAGACCTCAGAAGATGGAAAGATCTCCCATGCTCATGGATTGGTAGGACTAACATAGTAAAAATGGCCATCTTACCAAAAGCAGATTCAATGAAACTCCCATTAAAATAATAACACAATTCTTTACACACCTTGGAGGAGCAAATCCTCTAGTTTACATAGGGAAAAAATAGCTAAAATAAACTTGTATAATAAAATTGCTTTCGGAGGTAACACCACCCTTAATTTTAAGCTGTTCTACAGAGAAATAGTAAAAAGCAAGCAAACAAACAAACAAAAACATGATATTGGCATAAAAACAGACAGGAAGATACATGGAATCTAATTGGAAACCCAGAAATCAACTCATACACCTATGGAGAGTTGATTTTTGACAAAGAAGCCAAAACCATACAATGGAAAAAAGAAAGCATCTTCAATAAATGGTGCAGGTCTAACAGTATGTCTAAAAGTAGAAGAATGCAAGTAGATCTATATTTTTCGTCCTGCATAAAAATAACGTCCAAGTGAATCAAAGACCCCAACATAAGACTGGATACAATATATCTAATAGAGGAGGAGACAGCTTGTTACAGGAGACAGCTTCTTGAAAAGAACAGCAAACAACTCAGGCAGTAAAATCAACATTTAATAACCTCCTGAAACTGAGAAGCCTCTGAAAGACAAAAGACATTCTCAATAGGACAAATGGCAGCCTATAGAACAGAAAAGATCTTCAACAACACTTTATGTGACAGAGAGTTAATACCCAAAATATATAAAGAACTCACAAAATCAAACAAAAATAAACTGAACAGCCCCAATGGGGAGCCCTGGGTAAGATGATCAATCCTCACTCAGAAAGGCAAATGGGACAGACATCAGAGGAAGTAGAAAACAGGGAATAGGACAGGAGCCTACCACAGACGACCTCTGAAAGACTCTACCCAGCAATGCATTAAAGCAGATGCTGAGACTCATAGCCAAACTTTGGGAAGAGTGCAGAGAATCTTATGAAAGAAGGCGGAGATAGAAAGACCTGAAGGGGACAGAAGTTCCACAGGAAGAGCAACAGAATCAAGAAATCTGAACTTAGGGGTCTTTTCTGACACTGATAATCCAACCAAGGACCATGTATAGAGATTACCTAGAACCTCTGTGGCAGCTCAGTATCCAAATGGGTTTCCTAATAAGAGGAACAGTGACTATCTCTGATGTGAACTCAATGGCTGGCTCTTTGATTACCTCCCACTGATGAGGGAGCACCCTTACCAGGCCACAGAACAAGACAATGCAACCAGTACTGATGAGACCTGGTAGGCTAGGGTCAGATGGAAGGGGAGGAGGACCTCCCCTCAGCAGTAAATTTGGAGAGGGGCATGGGAGGAGATGAGGGAAGGAGGGTGGGATTAGGAGGGATTGAGGAAGGAATCTACAGCTAAGATACAAAGTGAATAAGCTGTAATTGATACAAAAAAAATTAAAAAATGAATTAAGCAGAGAATTCTCAACAGATCAATCTCTAATGGCCAAGAAGCAGTTATAGAAATGTGCAACATCAGTAGTCATCAGAGGAATGCAAACCCAAACAACTCTGAGATTCCATCTTATAACCATCAGAATGGCTAAGATCAAAACTCAAGTAACCACACATGTTAGCTAGGATATGGAGCAAGGGATAGTCTTCCACTGCTGATAGGAGTGCAAACTTGTACAACCACTTTGTAAATCAATCTACCACTGTCTCAGAAAATTGGCTGTCTACCTCATGACCCAACTGTACCACTCCTAGGCATATACCCAAAATATGTTTCACTATACCGCAAATATACTTGTTCATACATGTTCATAGCTGCTTTATTCAGAGTAATCAGAAACTGCAAACCACCTACATGTCCCAAAGCTGAAGAATGGATAAAAAAAAATGAGGTGCATTTACACAATGGATTACTACTCAGCTATTAAAAATAAAAATATCATGCAATTTTCAGGAAAGTGGGTAGACCTAAACAATATCTTGAGTGAGGTAACCAACAACTAGAAAGCACACATGATATGTACTCACTTATAAATGGATATTAGCCATAAAGTACAGGATAGCTATTCTTTAATCCACAGACCCAAAGAAGCTAAGTAAAAAGGAGGGCCCAAAGGAGCATAGTTAAATGTCACTCAGAAGGGGAAATAAAATAGACATTTAAAATAGATGGAAACAGGAAACTGGATGAGAGAGAGGTTGAAAGGGTGACTGGAGAACCTGTCTGTTGGGAACGCACACTGACATTGTGGATATGTCCTGCAGGCTCTATTGAAAGATGGATATTGAAATCACACATCTTGTCCTATGTATTTCTCCTTGTGGCTGGTTCTTACTTGTATCCTTTTTGTTACAATACAACTGTAATAGTTTGTGTAGTACTTTCCTTAGTTTAATCATTTATTTTAATATATTACCTTACTTTAGAAATTAATGAGAACTCACAAGACAGAAATCACCTCATGCAGGTGCTCAAGCAGCATCTAAACTTAGAGTCAGTGTCTCTGATGGCAACCTTACAATTTATCAGGCTTCACAAGGACGGCACAGACATTCCAATCAGTTAGACACTTTAAAGTTTTAGAGAGCACTTCCCATGAATGTTCTTTTATTATGAAATAAAAATTTACAATGAAATGATCTTGTGTATTTATTTTAACTTTCTTCCTAAAATATGTATTTCTGGAGGACAAAAAAAGACTGTCCATTTTATTAGTGCAGAAGAAAGACTAGAAATGGGTACTCAATAAATATTTATGAAATGAAAAAAAAAGAAAGGGTGACTGAAGTGGGGATCAAGTGTGGGTAAATGGTGGAATGGGGAGAGATATCTTAAATCATTGGACGGGGCATCTGTGGCATGGGGAGTCTCCAGGGTGTCTATGGTGGTGACCCTAAGATGATACTTCTATCAGAGGGAGATGCAGAGCTTGAAGTGTCAACCTCCTGTAGCCAGGTGGAACTTCCAGTGGAAGGAGGGGGACACCAACCCATACACAAATCCATCAACTCAGGCAATCAATAACTGGCCCAACTTGAGTCTTATGTGATGTTAGAGAGCCCACCACTAACACTATTAATAATATTCAACTATTCTTGCAGACAGGAGGCTAGAATAACATTTATCTGAATGGCTTCCCCTAGCAGCTAATGTTGCCTACTATAGAATCAAAGAGTTATATTACACACTTCCTATCAAACTTGGAGAAATTTAAGGCTGTGTTCTCATTCAAAAGTCATTATCCTGATGAGATTTGGTAGGCTAAGGTCAGATAGTAGGAGAGGAGGACTCCCCTTTTTCAGTAGACTATGGGAGGGGGTTGGGGGTAAAGAGGGAGGAAAGGTGTGACTGGGAGAAAATGAAGGAGGGGTTGCAATTGGAATACAGGTGAATAAATAATAAATAAATAATAAATAAATAAATAGATAGATAAATAAATAAATAAATAAATAGATTAATTTAAAAAAAATTCAGCATCTTTAGATCAGAAAGAAACCATTTGTCAAGACACAGGAAGAAAGAAAGCAGCTTTCATCATTCAAGTCAAAGGACAGGGACAAAACAATGTTTCTTGTTAAATTTTCAAAAGGAAATTTTCAGTTTTCAGTTGTGTTTGGTGAGTCTAAACCCAAATGAAATTTCAGAGGAGACATCATAGGTCCCGGAAAAGCACGTTTTTACTGAATATGCTGACAGAACTTAGAAGAGAAAATGTAATATCACAGATACTTCTAATGTCACTTATATGTAAAATAACAAAATGTGGGTATACACAGGCAGAGTCTATAAACTGATAACTATTTTACTAAAAATAACTGTCAGTTAATCAAATTCAAAATCCATTATTTTCTTTACCCTGGGTTGCATAGAAGATACAATTTGCATAAAATTAATTGTATATCATGCAAATCATATTTTCAGTATCTCATATTGGAAAGAAAGCATGGATAATAAGATGAAATAGTCATAAACTTTCTACAATTATACTTATGTTAGCCATGAAAAAAATCATAGCAGCTTGTTTGTACAGAAAAAGAGTATTATTCAGTTCATCTAAAATCCACTGAAAGCTTTATAAATTTTTGAACATCAGCAAAAGTTTAAATTTTTAGCCTAAAAAACAGTTACATTTAGATAATACTCAATGTTAAACTCTAGAAAATCCTTATTAAGTATGATCTGAATTTATAGGTGAGGAACTACCTAAAACACAAAGTTATACTACTTTTATAAGCCATTAGCAGCCTTTTCTGGTCATTTCCAATATTTTAGCAGCTTCTATGAATTATGTACATTAAAATAAAGAAGTAGAAATACAAAATAAGCCTGGAGCATCCCTTTGTAAATACTCAAAGCCTGAAAGCCCTACACTGATAAAGATATATGCAAGGAAGACAAGAGCGAGGTGAAAAAATTTCCAAAAAATTGACCAAAGGTGGAATAAAAATATGATAAGGTTGGATTATAACCCCAATGTTTAAAACGATTACTCATTGGTTCATATGCATATAAGTGCATGAGAAAGAAATACATTAATGAAGAACAAACAACCATCTTCCATTGATTAGTCCACATAATATATGTAAATACAATTCATCTAAGGAGGTGAATTGGAACACTCTTCAACTTTAAAGTCTATATGATAATTTTTCCAAAGAGTTTTCTGAAGAAAAAGAGGAAGCAGAGGAATACCTTTACTGTGGATAAATAAGGAAAGTCTTATTTCATCCAGATAATGCAAGGACAATATCAATAATGATGCAATGCTGATAGTGTAGGCTCTTAATAGGATAATATATAACAAGTGATTTGTAGTCTCCTGTGACCCTTTTACCCCAAATTTGAACAACATAATCTAATAACAAAACAAATCCAATAGAGGATCATTCTTTCAAAGTTCTGTCCACTACTACTCGAAAGTAATTAAATTGCCAACTTCATTAACATGAAGATTTTATTGTATTTTTAAAAAACCCTTAGGAAACATGACAAACAACTATAATATGCTATTCTGGAGAGGGTGTTATGACATAGGAAAATGTTAGTAATTATGGAAAATTTTATAAACTATATATTTAATAAGAATATATCTTTATTGATTAATTAATTGAGATGAGTATATCATAATTATGCAGGATCTCAATAATAAAGAACTCTGTGCAAATGAATATAGCTAATTTCTTTATAGTTTAATTAAAGTATTTTTATTTATTCTTTGAGAAGTTCATATCAACAATTTTGATCATATTCATTTATCATCCTGAACTCCTCCAAGATCCATTCCCACTTCCTTACCCATCCAAATTTAGTATGTTATTGAAAAAAAGGAGAGAGTGAGAGAAAGAAAGAAAGAAAGAGAAGGAAGAAAGAAAGAGAAAATGTGGAGTCTGATGGGGGTTGGCCACTTACTCTTGAGCATGGTGCCTGTCCTGGAGGGTATGAAACACAAAATGTTATTTCACTGAAGTAAACTAACTTTTCTCCTCTTAGCAAGTATCAGTTGCAAATAGCTCTTTGGCTATGAGTGGGAATTTCTGTCTGCTCCCCCTCCTCTATGCTGGGATTGTCTGACTTGAACTTATATAGCTCTTGTGCAAGCTTTTATACTCTTTGTGAGTTCATAGGTATATCTGCTCTGCAGTGTTTGGAAAACATTTCTTTTTTAAAAGTCATAATGGCCTCTGATTCTTATAAGTCTTTGTTTCTTCATTAATTACCATCTACTTCAAAAATAAATTTTTATGTGAAAGACTGATTTATATAATGTTCCATTGGTTAGCAAGACATAATTAGTTATTTTATTGCTATGATAATTAATACACCAATATTATTTTTAAATCTATTTTGAAAATGTAAACAGACAACGCAAGACAAATGGTTCTAACACTGCTTATTATACTAGAAAGTGAAACATCTTATGTAAAACTTTAGCTTCAAACTTCTATAAACAGGAAAATACTGATAAAATTCAGTTTTTTCCCCATCATCAGTAACATAACAAGGTCTCAATAATATTACCAATTAATACAAAGATCACTTACTTTAGTTATTTTGAAAATGATTTGCTTAAAAAGGATCATAGTGCTGAACAGAGATTTGACTTACAATCTATGATATGAGAGCTAGATAATAATGATGCCCCTCAACTGAAGAATGGATGCAGAAATTGTGGTACATCTATACAATGGACTATTACTCAGCAATGAAAGATAAGGAAATCATGAAATTTGCAGGTAAATGGTGGGACCTGGAAAGGATCATCCTGAGTGAGGTGTCCCAGAAGCAAAAAGATACACACGGTATATACTCACTCATATAAACATACAACATAGAATAAACCCACTAAAATGTGTACATCTAAACAAACTAAGCAAAAGAGAGGACCCTAACTAAAATGCTCAATCCTCATCCTGAAAGGCAAAGAGGATGGACATCAGAAGAAGAAGAAAACAGGAAACAACCTAGGAACCTGCTACAGAGGGCCCCTGAAAGCCAGAAGAAGAAAACAGGAAACATCCTAGGAACCTGCCACAGAGGGCCTCTGAAAGCCTCTGCCCTGCAGACTATCAAAGCAGATGCTGAGCCTGATGGCCAAGTGTTGGGCAGAGTGAATGGAATTTTATGTAAGAAGTAGGAAATAGTAAGAGCTGGAGAGGACAGGGTCTCCACAAGGAGGGCAACAGAACAAGAAAATTTGAACAGAGGGAACTTCCCAGAGACTCACACTCCAACCAAGGACTATTCATGGAGATAACCTAGAACCCCTGCACAGATGTAGCCCATGGCAGTTCAGTGTCCAAGTGGGTTACATAGCAATGGGAAGAGGGACTGCCTCTGACATAATCTGATTGTCCTGCTTTTTGATCACCTCCCCCTGAGGGGGGAGCAGCCTTACCAGGCCACAGTAGAGGACAATGCAGCCACTTTTGATGAGAACTGATAGACTAAGACCAGAAAGGAGAGGAAAGCCTCCCCTATCAGTGGACTTGGGGAGTGGCATGCATGCAGAAAGGGGAGGGTGGGGCTTATGGGGGGGATACAAAATGAATAAAGTGTAATTAATAAAATATTAAAAAAAAGATTTGAACTTTAACATATGATCCCCTTTATCTCTAATGGCTTTGAGCTCACTATACACATTGTGTAGCTGAACATGATCTCGAATTTATAATCCTCCCTTGTGTACCTTCCAAATGCTAGAAAATAGTTTCAGAACTTTGTGAATGACAGGTAGAATTTAAATAGCAAGAAATCAAATAATCCAATTAAAAAACCGGGTACAGAGCTAAACAGAGAATTCTCAATAGAGGAAAATGTAATGGCACAGAAACACTTAAAGAAATGCTCAGGGGATCCAAGATGGCAGTGAACAGCCAGCATAGTTTCTGAGAGGCAGAGGATTTGAAACTCCGAAATTGATGAGTGGAGGGGCAACTGAAGCCAGAAAATCGACTTTGTGGCTTCCTGAAGGAGAGGGGACATCACAGGAACGGGAAACATTTAGATTCATGTCAGCCATGGACTTCTCTGGGAAGAGAGAGGGGCACTTCCTTTTTTCGAGCCTTCCTGGTGGGATCTAGAAAAGATCATCCTTCGTGAGGTATCCCAGGAGCAGAAAGACAAACATGGTATGTACTCACTTATAAGTGGGTACTAAACCCATAAGATAGGATAAACATACTAAAGTCTGTACACCTAAAGAAGATAAATAAGAAAATGATCTCAGGGTAAGATGATCAATCCTCACTTAGAAAGACAAATGGAATGGACATTGGAAGTAGGAAAAAAACAAGTAACAGTACAGGAGCTTACCACAGAGAGCTTCTGAAAGACTCTACATAGCAGTGTATCAAAGCAGATGCTTAGACTCATAACCAAATCTTGGGCAGAGTGCAGGGAATTATATGAAAGAAAGGGGAGTTAATATGACCTGGAGAGGACAGGAGCTCCAGAAGGACCAAATATATCTGGGCACAGGGCTCTTTTATTAGACTGTTTATCTAACCAAGGACCATGTATGGATATAACGTAGAACCCCTACTCAGATGTAGACCATGCTAGATCAGTATCCAAGTGGGTACCTTAACAAGGGGAACAGAGACTATTTATGACATGAACTCAATGGCTAGCTCAATGACATCTCTCCCTCCCCTCCTAGGGAAGCCCAGCCTTGCTAGGCCACAGAGGAGGACATTGCAGCCAGGCCTGAAGATACCTGATAAGCTAGGGCCAGATGGAATGGGAGGAGGTCCTCTCCTATCAGTGGACTTGGAAAGGGGCAGTGAGGAGATGAGGGAGGCAGGGTGGGATTGGGAGGGAAGGAAAAAGAGGGCTACGGCTGGTATACAAAGTAAATAAGCTGTGATTAATATAAAAAAATAAAATGTATTAAAAAAAGAAATACTCAGTAACCAATTGGTTTCCCATAGTGAGAGGAACAAGCACTATTTCTAACAGGAACTCAATGACTGGCTCTCTGACCTCCCCACCCCCCAAGGGAGGAGCAGTCCTGTTAGGCCACAGAGGAGGCCTTCGCAGCCAGTCCTGAAGATATCTGAAGATATCCTTAGTCATCAGGGAAATGTAAACAACCATGAGATTTCACCTTACACCCATCAGAAAGGCTCAGATCAAAAATTCAAGTGACAGCTCATGACGGAGAGAATATGGAGAAAGGAGAACCCTCCTTCATTGCTGGTTGGCATGTAAACTTGTACAACCACTTTGGAAATCAATGTGGCACTTTCAGCACTTTCTCAGACAATTAGGAACAGTGCTACCTTAAGATCAAGCTATACCACTCCTGGGCACATATCCAAAAGATGCTCAAGTACACAAGGACATTTTCTCAACCATTTTCATAGCAGCTTTATTAGTAGTAGCCAGAAAGCTGGAAACAACCCAGATGTCCCATAGTTGAGGAATGGATACAGAAATTGTGGTACATTTACACAATGGAATACTACTCAGCAATTAACAACAAGGAAATCATGAAATTTGCAAGCAAATGGTGGGATCTAGAAAAGATCACCCTGAGTGAGGTATCCTTGAAGGAGAAAGATACACAAGATACATACTCATAAGTGGATATTAGACACATAAGATAATCATACTAAAACATGTACACCTGAGTAAGCTAATCAAGAAGGAGGACCCTGGGTAAGATGTTCAATCTTCATTCAGAAAGGCAAAAGTGAAAGCATCGGAAGAGGGAGAAACCAGGGAACAGGACAGGAACCTACCTCAGAGGGCCTCTGAAAGTCTCTACCCAGCAGGGTATCAAAACATGCTGAGACTCATAGCCAAACTTTGGGTAGAGTTCAGGGAATCTTATGAAAGAAGAGGGATATAGAAAGACCTCAAGGGGACAGGAGCACACAAGGAGAGCAACAGAACCAAAAAATATGGGCACAGGGGTCTTTTGCGACACCAATACTCCAAACAAGGATCATTTGTGGAGATAACCTAGAGCCCCTGCATAGATATAGCCCATGGCAGCTCAGGGTCCAAGAGGGTTCCACAGCAATGGGAACAGGGACTGTCTCTGACATGAACCCTGGGACTAGGTCTTTAATCACCTCCCCCTGAGGGGAGAGCAGCTTTATCAGTGCAGAGAGGAAGACAATGCAGCTAGTCTGGATGAGACCTGTTAGGCTACTGTCAGATGGAAAGGGAGGAAGACCTAGACTATCATTGGATTTGGGGAGAGACATAGGAGAAGAAGAAGGAGGGAGGGTGCAATTGGGAGGGGATAGGGGAAGGTTCTACAGCTCAGATACAAAGTGAATAAACTGTTACTAATAAAAATTAAGTTAAATTAAATTAAATTAAAAAGGAATTATTATCAGCTGAGCCAAATCTCAGCTTTTAATTATACGATTTTAATAAGAATAGAATTTCAGGGGAAAGTATTTCTCTGCCATTCTATATTCCTCTACAGAGAATTCTCTGTTTAGCTCCATATGTCATTTTTTAATTGGATTGCTTGATTTATTGCTTTTAGCTTCTTTAGTTATTTATATATTCTGGATATCAGCCCTCTGTCAAATACAGAGTTGGTGAAGATACTTTTCCAGTCTGTAGCCTGTCATGTTGTTCTGATGACAGTGTCCTTTACTTTACAGTAACTTTTTAGATTAATGAGGTCCCATTTATTGATTGTTGCTCTTAGAGCCTGTGCTGTTGGTGTTCTGTTCAGGAAATTGTCTCCTGTGCCAATGAGTTCTAGGGTCTTCCCCACTTTTTCTTCTAACCGATTTGGTATGTCTGGTTTTGTATTGAGGTCTTTGATCCACTTAGACTTTAGTTTTGTGCAGGGTGATAAATATGGATCTAGTTTCATTTTTCTGCATGTAGACATCCAGTTGGACCAGCATCATTTGTTGAAGATGTTGTCTCTTTTCCATTGAATGGTTTTGGCTTCTTTGTCAAAAATTAAGTATTTATAGCTGTGTGGCTTTATTTCTGGATCTTTTATTCAGTTCCATTGATCCACCTTTCTGCTTCTATACCAATACCATGCAGTTTTTATTAGTATTGCTCTGTGGTACAGCTTGAGATCAGAGATGGAGATACCTCCAGATGATCTGTTGTTGTACAGGATCATTTTGGAAATTCTGAATTTTTTCTTTCTCCATATGAAGTAGATAATTTTTCTTTCAAGGTCTGTAAAGAATTGTGTTGGTATTTTAATGGGAATTTCATTGAATCTGTAGATTGCTTTTGGCAGAATGGCCATTTTCACTATGTTAATCCTACTGATCCATGAGCAGGGAAGATCTTTCCATCTTCTGACAGGAGCTTCACAAGGGCCAAATATATCAGGGCACAGGGGTCTTATATGAGACTATTTCTTCAACCAAGGACCATGTATGGTTATAACCTAGAACCCCTGCTTGGATGTAGCCCATGATATCTCAGTATCCAAGTGGGTACCCTAGTAAGGGGAACAAGGATTATTTCTGACATGAACTCAATGGCTGGCTCTTTGACCTTCCCATTCATGAGGGAGGAGCAGCCTTGCTAGACCACAGAGGAGGACTTTGCAGCCAGTTCTAAAGATACTTGATAACCTAGGGTCAGATGGAAGGGGAGGAGGTCTTCCCCTATCAGTGGACTTGGAAAGGGGCAGTGAGGAGATAAGGGAAGAAGGGTGTAATTGGGAGAGAAGGGGGAAGAGGGCTACACGTAGGATACAAATAAATAACCCGTGATTAATATAAAAATAAAAATTATAAAAAATAATTTCAGGAGAAAACCATTCAAAATTTGTTGGTGTGAGTCTGAAAACATTTAAAGGTCATAGTTAATTATTCCTCTCATATGTTTTTTTCCAAATTAGTAGTTTAAATAAATTATTTTGTAAAACTCAATTTTCCCAAATTTCTTGGAGGTATTTATATTCATATTATGCTAAAATTTCTGCCTTTTGTTGTATTGATTAGTGAGATGGATAGATATCTCACTCAGTAGAGTGTTTGTTTTATGAACATGAGGGCGTGAACCTAGACCCCTATCACTCCCTAAATAACCTGTGAATTTTGAAGTATGCCTGTACTCCTGTCTCTCAGAAGGTGGAAATTGGAGGATCCCTATAGAGCTTTCTTGCAGTTAATATTGAATAATCTTCTAATCAATGAACTTCAGATTCTGTGAGTAGATCATGTCTCAAAATAAGGTGGAAAGTGATAGAGACTTCACAATCATGGGAAGTCCTGCCCAACACACTTGCCATACTCAAGAACACATAGACCCACATATAAACATACACACACACACACACACACACACACACACACACACACAAACTATCAACAACAACAACAAAATATTTAGAAGCACATGTTTATTGTTATTCATTCATACATAGTCCAAAACAATTGTTTAAAATAAAAATGTAAAAGATAATGAATGGTTTTATTTAATATTAGAATATATCATTCTATGAAGGCACACTAGATGTATTTCTGTGTGCTATATAGTTTGGCACATGGTGGGCAATCATAATTTAATTATCACATAAAGAGGAAATAAACATTAAGTAGGCAATCTTTTACTGCATTTGGTTTACAAGCTCATAATTATACCATATGCCATGGATCATATTTTGTCATTGAATCTACTTAAAAACTTTGTGAAAAGTAGAATTCAAGAAAATAGTTGATGTGCGATTAAAGATAAAGTCAAATGGGAGTGTATTGAAGGGAGTAGGAGCTGTGGAAGAGATTTAGTTTATGGATCTTCCTTTGGGTGTTTCTCCCATGGGAGGAGCACAAGAAAGACTATTCAAGACTATATTATATTACTGAGAAAGTCCTTCTTGGAAAATATTTATTGGGAAATATATACAATAGGCGGTACATTAGGATACTGTAGACTGTGGATGTGTGCATGTGTGTATGTTTGTGTGTTGGTATTAATTCTCATTATTGTCAGAAATCCCTCAATTTTCTTTATGTGGATGTCTTTCTCATAAATAAAAACAGAAGTCTCAAGTAAGGCCTAATATTAGTGATCTCATAACTACTTGATACTACCAAGATTATCTTTCTCTGAATTTTTCTGCAATTTTTTTGTTATTTTTGTTGTTTTATATTTGTATTTTCAAGTATCAAAAGTTTGTGGCTTCAATCTATGTTTAAATATCTCAAATGATATTTATACTATTTATTTTTTTCTATTTATTAATTTAGTAATATGTGTGGATTAGCCACTGTATATAAGGCATTGAACTAATAGTTTGAAAAAGGAAACAGATGAAGTTAGGATATTGACTAGCATAATAAAGAAAGAGAAGCAATTACAGATATCTGAAATGTGATGTAGAGATGCTGCTCTAAAGTATCCAAAGAGAGCCATGAAAATTATAGAAGTTCATGATTCTAAGGGATGGGAAAAAACTGTGTTAATTAATTTAGATTTAATCTACAACTAATGCAGAATTGAAAACAAAAGGCTAAAATAATCTTGTAGTCAGTTTGGTTATACTGTGGAGAATGTACTGGCAGATTAAATGGTAAAACTCAAGACAGTGATGGTTAACAGACGGTTAACAGCCTGAGTCAAGGGGACTGTGTTAAGTAAGTGTAAAGAAAAAAAGATAAATGAAAAATAATATTTCCCCAAAAGGCTTACTATTTCAATACAAGAAAAAATTTGAAAAAATGTTTGATTATTTGATCATATTTTGAAGACAGAAATGACAAAAACTGAGGTCTTGCTAGATATCTTGCTCCCTCACAGTGAAATTATAAAGCCTACTTATATTCTGTGAAGGAAGATGACACAATCAAACACCGCTATTAGGTAGAAAATGAAAAGAATCTATAGTAAGAAATACCTAATTCTTACTTATGCTAGGGCACCATTAGTTATCATATAACCAAATAATGACAAAACTTGTATCCTAAATGTGTTTAGTTAGTGATACTACAGCGTAAGAACTGGTCTGGACAGCATAAAAACACAGTTAGTTATGAAACTGTCCCAAGTAGAGAGAAAATTAAAAAAAAAAAACCAATAACAAAAGGACTAATCCACTGTGCATTTGCAGTATGGGATTATACAATCACCAAATATACTGAAATGAAACAGAAGAGGCAAATACTTCCTTAGTGTCTAGCATGGTGCTCTGTAATTTAAACCCTCAACTCTGTGTAAGAGAAGAAATTGATGCATGGCACTTATTTGGACAGTACATGGTTAAAAGTATTTGCTTTGTTTCTTTCTTGGAACAAGCACACTGCTATTTGCTAATAAAAAGATAGTTCATAAAGAAATTTAAATATTTTACCAGTTGTTAAAATTATATTTTCAATGCATATGTAATTATTTTACATATAGAAGAATCTTCTAGAATGGGCAACTCCAATAATCTACAAACAAAAACATTTACAGTTAATTAGCTTGTCATTTTAAGGATCTCATCATAAAGAAATGCTTCAATAAAGAAAAACAAAGGAAAAGGCCATGGTAAACTTGATAAAATTTTCATGCTTTATAAGATTATTAGTATTAGTATTACTGATTTTACTTTACAGTTAAAGCTTTGAAGATTTTATAGCAGCCCAAATAGTATAAAACTAATTTAATATTACTCCCCCCAAAATATCAATGGAAACAGTAACAAAAATCCAAAGATATATTAGAAGAAATCAAATGAAAAACAGCACTCCTCAGGGATGCAAAATGCAACAGCAGAAACTCTATCAAAGAACACACACACACACACACACACACACACACACACACACACACACACTAAAACAAAAAAAAAATCTGGGAATCAAGATTAATTCTATGGTCTAATATAGGAGAAAAGTGCACTACGAAGTAGGAATTTGTGAACCAGGAAGTCATATACTAATATGGGTTCTCAGGTTCTCATGTGAGTTCCACCAGAAAATCAAAAGAAAAAAAATACAGATTGGAATTTAGTATGTGAATTACAGACAAAATTACAAAACTCAATGTTATTTACTAAAATTCCTTACAATGAAAGGGATTCATTGTCCTGAGGAATTTCAGCCATAATCCTTATGCCAATTTAAATTATAATGATATTACTGGAGTTTGATTTTGCTATTATTTAGTCTTTGGCTACATTTCATGATTCTTGCCATATACCTTAAGCAGGACTAATCACTGCAAAATTATGTGCAGCATAGTCTAACAATAAAACTACTCAAAGCTTTTTGTTTTCTCCATTTCTGTGTGAATAACAATGCTGACTAGTATATTCAGTATGCAATTCATTCTTCCCCTAGAACCATTTTTTTTAGATTAAACATCAACACAAACAGTTTTATTATAGACTACCAATCGATTTCTGAAATGCATTTTCAAAAAAAGTAGTATCAACTGATTTTGTGATCTCACTTGTCTCATGTCTCACAGAGTTCAAAATACAACAGGGTGAGGTATATTATCTCTGAAGTTTAAACAGTCAATAGGACAGCAGATGTAATGGGACTCACTTTCTCTGGGTCTCAGATATGGTCATTATATAGTAAGTGATTCTCTAAATTCTTGACTACACACAATTACAAAGAACCATATGAAAATTCTGTCAGTCAATACAGATCAGAGATGATTTTTACCTCAAGTGAACTTTAATATGTAGGATGAATATTATACTCTATAAAATAAAATAATATGCTTTATTTCTACTCATGTATTAAATTTCTTTAATGTTGTAACATGTATAATACATATTAGCATTTTACGATGTTATTCTCTTTGTTTGGGACTTATTTATGCAATCTCAATTTTCCATTAAACTGTTTAAGATCTGAAAGCTTCTAAGTGTTAGAATTAGAATTAAAACAATGTTTTTAAAAAACAACCTAGAAACCTGCCACAGAGGGCCTCTGAAAGGCTTTGCCCTGCAGACTATCAAAGCAGACACTGAGACTTATGGCCACGGTTGGGCAGAGTTCATGGAATCTTATGTAAGAAGTGGGAAATAGTAAGATCTGGAGAGGACAGGAACCACACAGGGAGAGCAACAGAACCAGAAAATTTGAACAGAGGGGTTTTCCCAGAGACTTATACTTCAACCAAGTACCAGGCATGGAAACAACCTAGAACCCCTGCACAGATGTAGCACATGACAGTTCAGTTTCCCAGTGGGTTACATAGTAATGGGAAAAGGGACTGCCTCTGACATAATCTGATTGGCCTGCTTTTTGATCACCTCCCCCTGAGGGGGGAGCAGCCTTACCAGGCCACAGAAGATGACAATGCAGACACTCCTGATGTGATCTGATAGACTAAGATCAGAAGGAAGGAAAGGAGGACCTCCCAGTGGACTTGGGGAGGGGCATGCGTGAAGAAGGGGGAGGAGAGGGTGGGACCCAGAGGGGAGGAGGTTGGGATTTATGGGGGAATACAAAGTGAATAAAATGACAAACATGGTACATACTCGCTTATATAGACCTATAAGATATGATAAACATAATGAAATCTATACACCTAAAGAAGATAAACAAGAAAGCGGGCATGGGGTAAGATGATCAATCCTCACTTAGAAAGACAAATGGGATGTGCATTGAACTTATGACAAGTGTCTACCACAGAAGGCATCTGAAAGACTCTACCTAGCAGTGTTTCAAAGCAGATACTAAGACTCATAACCAAACCTTCAGCAGAGCACATGGAATCATATGAAAGAAGGAGAGTTAGTATGAGGTGGAAAGGATAGGAGCTCCACAAGGACCAAATATATTTGAGCACAGGATCTTTTCTGAGACTGACACTCAACCAAGGTCCATGAATGGATTTAACCTAGAACCTCTGCTCGGATGTAGCCCGTGGTAGCTCAGTAACCAATTGGTTTCCCATAGTAAGGGGAACAAGGACTATTTCTAACAGGAACTCTTTGACCTCTCCACCCCCCAAGGGAGGAACAGTCCTGTTAAACCACAGAAGAGAACATTGCAGCCAGTCTTGAAGATACCTGATAAAACAGGGACAGATGAAAGGGGAGGAGGTCCTCCCCTACAAGTGGACTTGGAAAGGGGCAGGGAGGAGATGAGGGAGGGATGGTGGGATTGGGGAGGGAATGAGGGAGAGGGATACAGCTAGGATACAGAGTAAACAAAATGTAACTAATAAGAAAAATAAAATAAAATAAACCAAAGTGAATAAAATGCAATTAATTAAATTAAATTAAATTAAAAAAACAGTCATTTTTATTATACCACTACTTTGATAATCTTTGCAAATTGTCTAGAAATATGGAAACAAGAGTGTCCTCAGAAAGACAAGGTCATCCCTTCTCAGTTCTCACTGTGTAAGAATCTCTCAATTAATGAGGGTTGTCCCCTTGCAACACAGTAGAAAGGCACATGCTAGGTAAAGGCTGATGGGCAGCTCTGCATTCTCCATGATGTACCTTTGCACAAAACAGAAGAGACACCTCTTTTGAGTAGATGAATTACCATAAGATGCTACTGTCTGGGTACAACAACTATAAAGGGGCCACAATAAGAAATAGAGAACAGTTTATAAACAGAGTACAGAATTAAGTATAAGGGCAGTCCTTTCTCCTGATACAGAAAACAATTTGTTCATCCAACTCTGTAGAAGAAAAGCAGGGTGTTCAGGCCTAGATTTTTGCTTCAATGCCTGCTTTTTGTTTGCTGTTGGGAAGAAGGTGTTATTATTATTATTATTATTATTATTATTATTATTATTAATTCCCTTTGTAGCCCAGTTGTATCCCCTCCCTCATCTCCCAGTCCCACTATCCCTCCCTCTTCATTCCCTATCCCTCTTCCATAGTCCAGTGATAGGGGAAATCCTCCTCCCCTACTGTCTGACCCTAGCCTATCAGGTCCCACCAGGACTGCCTGGATCCTCTTCCTCTGTAGCCTGGCTAGGTCACCTCATTACCTAGATGTGTCTCAACCAAAGAATGGATATATAAATTTTGGTACACTTGTACAATGGAATACTACTTAGCTACTAAAAACAAGGAAATCATGAAATTTGCAGATTAGAAAAGATACTCCTGAGTGAAGTATTCCAGTAGCAGAAAGACATGCATGGTGTATACTCACTTACAAGTGGATATTAGCCATATAACATAGGATAAACATACTAAAATCTATAGTCCTAAAGAAACTAAACAACAAGGAAAACCCTTGGGAAGATGCTTAATACTCATTCAGAACAGAAAACAGGATAGCCACCAGAAGTGGTAGAAGAGAGGAAACAGGAAGGGATCCTATAGCAAATATCCTCTAAAAGACTCAATCAAGCAGGGGATGGAAGCAGATGCAGAGACTCACAGCCAAATTTTGACAGAGAACAGAGAGTCTTATTGAAGAAGGGGGATGTAAAAGGACCCTGAGGATACAGCAGCCACACAAGGAGACCAACAAAGCCAAAAAAAAAAAAAAAGCAGGGCCCAGGGTAGAGTTCAGAGACTGATTCATCAACCAAAGAGCATGCATAAAGAAGACCTAGACCCCGTGCTCAGATGTAGCCCATAGACAGCTCAGTTTCCATGTGAGCACCATAGTAAGGGGAGAAGAAACAGTCTCTGAAGAAGAATTTTAATTGAGAAACATGGGTGCTCTGACAAGGGATCATATCCAAAGACCTTCCAGGACTTTGTGATCTGTCTGGAATGCAGACATGCTCTGCATTATAATATAATATGCCTGGAATACTGACAAAACCTTAGTACGTACCTTTAATCCTAAACAAAGAAGGTAATATCAGTTTTTTAAAGGAAGTAGCCATGTTTGAAAGTGACCACCAAATTAAGGACAAAGTGATGATTCAGAGAAAGAATTGACAGAGTGAATCAAAGATAGGATATGCCCAACTCTCATGAAAGCAGGACAGGAAAGAAGCTACATAAGAGGGGGAGGGGAGCTACAGCCAGGATAAAAAGGGAACAAATTGTAATTAATAAATAAACTAGAAAAAAAAAAGAGCAGCACAGGGAGAGAAAGAATTTTTACCAAGAGTTTCTTACTGGGACATATTCAATGTCATTGTTGAATTTTTCTCTGAGATTGTCTCTTTAGAACACATAGGAAGCAGTCTGCTTTCTTTAATCACATCTTTACAGGAATAGTCATTATTAAATCCTATTGTTCTTTAACATTTAAATAATACTATACGTTAATAACATTTTATTTAAAGCTATGTTATAACATGTTGAAGTTTTGGTGATTTGTGCTATACAGAAAAACTAAAATGATCAAACAAAAATTGATTTAAATTAACTGGCTTTGATTAGGAAACACATTCAGAGATATGATATAAACTAATTATCACATATACATGCAATTCTACCTTGCAAAATTCAGAACACAGAATAGATATGTGTCTAATTGGAACACACCATTGATTTGTTTTATTCATTTTTTTCTGAAAAACATATAAGCCACATCTTGGCCATACAAAAGCAGTAGATCCTATCATCCTAGGTATATTAAGCATTTCAGATCGTTATGCTAAATTCCATAACAGAAAAAAAAATGCTTTGAGTAGTATTGGTATGGAAACAAAAGTGAAAGGGTTTTCTGGAATACTTTGAATTTAAATATAGTGCCATTTTGTAGGAATAAAATAATGTGATTCATAGTCCTCACAATTATAAAACATTTAAAAAAATATGATGGTTTTGATCTCCAGAGCCATGTGTGAATAAAAATTTGATTTCTAACATGCAAACTTTTATGGAAATTTTATGAGTTTTACTTATAGTAATTTTTAAGAGCTTGATAATCACTTACCAAACTTTTAATGTATGTGAGGTTACATGGTAAGTGCTTGATTAGAACAGTCTTCATGTAAGCTTTAAAGAAATTCTGTGCATTATGTATCCATCATCATCTTGATGTCTATTTTAAAAGTCAAGAAGCAAGATTTAGACGCTAAAAATAACTTATTCAAGGCCCTTTATCTACAAAATGGGATGGTGTCAATCATCAACTCAATTCTCCTGGGTTTCAGACACTAAGCTCTTATTACTTCCAACATACTTCCTTCGAAGTTGATGTAAGCAATAAAAATTTAAAGGTACTCTGATATTGAAAAGTAGCTTTCAAATGTCTATAAGAGGACAATAATGATTTGAAAATGAAGCAAAAGTTCTTCCTCAGGATTCAAATTAGAGGACACTCATGGTGGGGCTAAATCATAGCAAGTATATACATGTAAACAAAGTCCTCTTACACGAGTGTGTGTAAGGTAAGTGTGAGTAGCATGTTGCTGTTGTTTTTGTCTTTGTAGAGAAAATATTTAATAGACCATGTAAGCTTTTGATTATAAAGATAGTTAGTTAATACATTTATTTAAAGTGAAATGATGTTTAAGCAGTAATTATATTTAAGCATTTCAGTTGAAAACCTTACTCCCACACATTTAAATATACCCGTTATTTCACAAAGTACACTAATTAGTATATACAATTTCATGTGACCATGCTTTTAGATATATATTATAATACAAATATAATGAAACCTTAAAATTTATTGTCACTGCAGACAATATATATAATATTCCAAAATATTTTCTGCAAAATATAAAGCAGACTTTTTTGGGGGGGTTCTAAGTTTAAAATGCAGTTTTTTATTTATTTTTATTATTATTAGTTACATTTTATTAACTCTGTATCTCATCTATATCCCACTCCCTCATTCCCTCCCAATCCTCCCTCCCTCCCTCCCTCATCTCCTCCCTACCCATTTCCAAGTCTACTTGTACGGGAGGAACTCCTTCTCTTTCATCTGACCCTATTTTATCAGGTATCTTCAGGACTGTCTGCAAAGTCCTCCTCTGTGGCCTATCAGGACTGCTCCTCCCTTGGGGGGTGAGGAGGTCAAAGAGCCTACCATTGAGTTCCTGTCAGAAATAGTCCCTGTTCCCCTTACTATGGGAAACCAATTTGTTACTTAGCTACCACGGGCTGCATCCAAGCAGAGGTTATAGGTTATATCCATACATGGTCCTTGGTTGAGTGTCAGTCTCAGAAAAGACCCCTGTTCCCAGATATATTTGGTCCTTGTGGAGCTCCTATCCTTTCCACATCATACTAACTCCTCTACTTTCATATGATTCCCTGCACTCTCCCGAAGTTTTGGTTATGAGTTTCAGTATCTGCTTTGATACACTCCTAGGTAGAGTCTTTCAGAGGGCCCCTGTGGTAGGCTCCTGTCCTGTTACTTGTTTTCTCCTACATCCAATGCACATCCCAATTTTCTTTCTAAGTGAGGATTGATCATCTTACCCCATGTCTTCTTTCTTGTTTATCTTCTTTAGGTGTATAGATTTGATTATGTTTATCATGTCTTATAGGGCTATATAAGTGAGTATATACAATGTGTGTCTTTCTCCTTCTGGGATACTTCACTCAGAATGATCATAAAGCAGGCTTTTGACAAATACTATTTCTGCAAAAGAAAGAGCAACAGCTCTATGAAAAGTTGATGAGTTGCTATATTTAAATCTAGATTATTGCAAATTTAAGTATAGGAAAATGGGGTAAATAAAAGAAGGAAATATTGCCTCATGATAAAAGGTTTTATTTTTTTAATTTTTATTTCATGTTTATATTAATCACAGGTTGTTTATTTTTTATCCCAGCCATAGCCCCCTCCCTCATTCACTCCCAATCTCACTTATCTTATCTCACTTATCAATCTCACTCCCTTATCTCCTCCCTGCCCCTTTACAAGCCCACTGCTGGGGGAGATCTTCCTCCTCTTCCATCTGACCCTAGCTTATCAGGTATCTCCAGGACTGGTTGCCATGTCCTCCTCTGTGGTCTAGCAAGACTGTTCCTCACTCGGGGCTGGGGGAGGTAAAAGAGCCAGTTGTTGAGTTCATGTCAGAAATAGTTCCTGTTCTCCTTACTAGGGAAACCCACTTGGTTACTGAGCTACCACGGGCTACATCCGAGCAGGGGTTTTAGATTATCTCCATACATGGTCCTTGGTTGGAGAAACAGTCTCATAGAGGGCCCCTGTGCCCTGATATATTTTGTCCTTGTGGAGCTCCTGTCCTCTCTAGGTCATACTAGATAAAAGGTTTTCAAATCACATAGACTAACAGCACTGGTTGTTTGTCTCTGATTAAAGAGATTAGTAGTAAGAACCAAAGTGTGATACTTCATAAATGATATTAATCTTGCCTATTGTTGCTTCTCATTTCTATTCAGTAAATTATATAGAATTCAACAACTCATATTGATGATGAATGTATAATAACATAGACATAATTCAAAAACCTCAAATTGGAGTAGTAGGAGAGATCCACAAAAAATGCAAATGAGGAATGAGAACAGGAGGAAGTGGAGGAGGAAGAGGAAGACAAGAAGACTGATAATTTACTTTCAGAAGCTGAACCAAGCAAACCAGAAAGATATGGCTAAACAACAAGTTGTTCTAAATAATAGGAGTTAGGGAGTCCATATTAGCTTGATATGATTCCAAAAATCCAACATGGTTTTAAATTACTTTAATAAATAAGTATTACTTTGAAAAACATGGTGAAAAGATTTCTGTAAAATAAGACATTAAAACTTTTCATGTGGGATAAAATTTTCCTGACCTGATCACTCAGAGAAAACTCAAGGTTAATTTATAAAGGTTTATATTTTTAGGAATACTCATAACCTATTTACTAACTGTTACTTTTTAAACTTAATTGTCCTTAGATATTGAAATACTTCTTTTAGTCTAGTGCCACTGGAACCTGACATTTAAGAGAATATCCTTGAGGACACACTGAAAATGCGCTGATATAGGAAGAAATAGAATACTTCTCTAAAATAGAACTTAGTTTAAAGATAAAATCAAAGCAGATGTATACTGCCTTCTGTAATCAGCTTTTCTTCCTATCCTGAAGGAATGCAGTATTTGCTTCCTTATACTTAAGGAATTCTTGATTACCTAGTCCTAATTTTCTTTCAATACACTAAGGACAGTATATTTTGGTCGTCAGAAAATCACCACAGTGATAATCAAATTTTGGAAATATATGGTTCCCCCAGTACCATTCAGTTCAAAAGGCTTTGTGTAGCAATTATACCAGAATTGGAGTAATCCATCCTGGAAGGAGACTCACTGAGACTCAGGAAGTAAACAAAATTTACAAGGCTTGGAAAATACATGACACTTAAGTATCAGGGTGTCCCTAAAATGTGAATGATTTGCAAGGTCCCTTCCTAAGGTTTTATAAGCAGTAAATTCAAGGGACAAGAGACCCTCTGACCAATTGAGTTACATGAAAGTTTTGCAAAGAGCTCCAGGCATGCAAGTTTTCCTGAGTCATCATCCATGCTGGGGTGCATTTCTTTCTTTCCTTTACTTTTTCTTTGTGTGTGTGTGTGTTGGGATTATGTTTGAACCACACATGTTCTTGTAAGTAACCCTTCACCCATATTCCTATAAGTAACACTGATAAATTAAGTGGCTCAATATGCTATTTTTTTCTGGCATCATTTTTTAAATATATAATATGGATGAATAAGCATTTGCTTATATCTCACCAAGAAAAGCTGTATAGCAGGCCAGCTAGTCAATGCTCTTAATACCTTGGTAAAATATTTTAAAGAGGCTTGGCATGAAGGTGTATTTCTAGAGTTCCAGAACTAAAGAGACAACAAAGCAGTAAGGGGTTTTAGTATACTCTGAACTATATCAAGAGAAAAAAAAAATCCTGTCATAGGCAAATACAAGTGGGTAAATAAGATCTTGATAAGAAAATGACAATAAAGAGGCACTCTTTTGTATGTGCTTGGATACTGTGTACCCAAATGGTTAGATAACCAGCTTTCTAGTGAGTATAGGGTATGTTGGTTGGTTGGTTAGCTTCTAAAGCCACTACTCATGACTTCTGTATCCATGTGCTACGATTACTCATCTAATGTATGTACTAAAGTGTAGGACATTGATCCTAAGTGACTGTTGTGACCTTCTAAGAACATATTTGAACAAACCAGGATGTTTTGCTCTTTCTTTCCCCATTCAAAATAATGTAAAGTAACTATTCCAGAGAATTTTACTAGCTTGTAAGCACTCAGCAATTAATATTTGAAATAGAAAAATGCATGGCTATATTAAGTTCATTATGTATACAAGAGTTATGAAAAGAACTAATCCATCTTCTCAAAATGTTTATATGTGTGTACATATGTGTATAGCTAATTTTTATTTCAACATGTGTGTACAAGTATGTATGTATGTGTACATATGAAATGTGGACATTTGGACATATGTAAATAGATAAAAGTTTATTCCTACAAATTCAAGATTTATAAAGCAACATGTAACATATTAAACTTCATATGAATTATAAAGAGTTGAACGGTTACCAAACATTTTCCACTGACTTTTAATTCATTCAATTTGATTTACTAAATGAGTTAAAATTAAAGTAAGTGTCACAAACACTGTACAGTATTTCTTCTTTGGACTTTGAAGTAATATGCTTTTTAGAAGAAAAAGAAAAACTTACCGATATGAATCACATGATTGCACGGATACTTCCAAAAAGTCTTTCAGTGTTCCTAAAAGGCTGTCATCCAAGCAATTCAAATTTTCAATAAAGAGAGCCACTAATTAAAAAAATATATTTTTGTCTTCACTACTATTTACTTTTACAGTTTTGGAAATGCACCATGGTTACTGAAATTTCTTTATCATTATGGCTTCCTTCTGCTAAAAAGCTGATATTTAAATTTTTTAAGACATCTAATTTCAGATTGTCTATGTCTTGCTGTACTCTCAAATAACACCATAAGGTCTACTTAGCACAATAACTTGAGCATTGCAGGCATAGATAAACATGTATTCTGTGACAGAGTAAATGAGTAGATATATTTAAAATACTGAAATTTACTTTTAAGTAGCATTGGGATACAGATGAGTGTAGTGATTTTGATGGTTCCTGGCTGTGATAGATGAAAAACAAAATAAGAGAATGCTGATTTTAATAATAACACAATACCCCAAAAGTCTTATTGCTCTTTAAGTGTTCAAGTTAGAAATTGTCAAGCATGAGTACAATACAATATTAAGGAAAGAAAAACCATATTATAAAAAAATTGAGCATATTCATCTTTATATTCTCAAGGATAAGGAAAGCGTAACTTCTGATTACTTGTTCTGCAACTCTGTGGTTCAGAGACTGTGGTTGGAGGATATATTTTGCCCAGTAAAACAATCTAATAAAATTTACCATCCAATTCATATACAGAGTAACAGCAATTGTTGATTAGGGACTAAAACCTAGTTGCAACAATATTTTAATTAGATTTCAATGTAAGACTATAAATTAATTAATCTAGATAAAATATTGTAGTATGTTGGTTAAAAATGGCTAATTAGTCCATTCAGAACTTGAGGGAGACCAAAAGACTTTTTATTTAATTCACAATGATAATAATGAATTAACAACCAGCAACAATTTATTTCAAGGACATAAACATATATTTTGGACCAGAATCAATATGAAAATAGATCTAGTTTCAGCTTCATTTGTTCCAAAGCTATTGCTTAACACTAGAAGCCTCAGTATTTATTTTAACTTCTGGGCTTCAAAAAAAGCAAAGGGTTTGTGAAAAAAGGTGTGTCTGTATGTGTTTGTGTGTGTGTATGTTGTATGGTGTGATGTGGTGTGATTCAATCCCATTCAGTCCTCTAAACTCCGTTGAATAGAAGCAGACAGAAGCATTACTCTATCCAAGGAATTGCCATTAAAGAAATGCTTTTTGTCAGAGAATAAGGTCATTTAGGCTATTCCCAGATTACATGATTACCTTTTGTTGTGTATTAAAACCATTCTTTATATAGTGACATTATTTCTCTAGTCCTTAAAGTAAAGTTATGGATACAAGTTTCTCATGAAATCACAGTGATCAAAGAATGAAACTTGTAATTTAGGTCTCCAACAATGGAATAAAAATGTCATCACATCAGGGACAGTTTTGCCCTCTCCAGCACATCAAACATTGATCCTCAGAGACCACATAGAAAGCAGCTTCCAGTGAATACGAATTCTATCCATTACATCTACTCTTTTTAGGATACATTTTGTTGGTCTAGAATACAGAGGTGATAATAATGCCAAAACTTATCGGAAACTTTTTAAAGGTTAATGAATTCAGGCATAAAATAATGTCAGTGTCATAAAGAACTCATAAATACAAAATCTAGGAAAACCAATGGAAACACTCATCACACTTCTGAGAATGGTTTAACCCTAGATGATAAAGTCATTACAGACTCCTAAATTATTCTTTTAATAAACTTGGTGGAGTATTATACCGTATATCAATATTTATAATATCAGTTAATGACAGCTCATGGATGCAGAATGCAAAATGTAGTCTGCCTCAGTTCAGTTGTACTCTGCCTTTGTAATTACTTCTGGATAGAAAGCAGTATTCAGTTCAACTTGGATAATAAGCAAATAAGTTTATAATTTGGCAAGGTATAGATGTAATTAGCAGTACACTTCTCCTTTGTCATAAACCTATAACTATATTCAGGTTGATCTGTAGAATAAGCCTAGGCAGAGCTGAAATTCATATGTGCTATTTATCATGTCATTTATTTATTTATAGAATTCATAAGTATGGTGACTTTAAAGCTAATGAAAACTAAGGGAGAACTATGTCTGCAAAAGCAATAAAAATTAAGCTTATAAAGTAGTAACTGGAAGGATGTGTTTGTGTGTGTGTGTGTGTGTGTGTGTGTGTGTGTAATAAGATGAATCTGACAAGGTAATATAGAACAGAGTCTAAAGAATTGCATAATACGTGGTGGGATGTGAAAGGTCAGTGAGAATTTCAAGTGCTTTATGTAGTACTTGCTTAATGAGTTATACAAAATGAAAATTCAAGAAATCAGAATCTGTCTTAAAGCAATAAAAACAAGGGAAGTTACAGTTAATTTCAAGTCATAAGGAACTTCTCATCTTTTCTTAGCTCTTCGAAATACCACCACTGGGGGCCTTAAGATTACACAGTGTGATCAGTCCATCAATCTGAGGGTCTGAATGTAAAATAAAAGTACCCAATTTTTATTTAAAAATGTATATTTCTGATGACTTCTCAAAACAACACCAGTTATTCCTTTCTTTATCTGATTTATTATGAAAATCCCAAGGATTAGCATAACTAGTTTTGAGCAAATATACTGTTTGCGGGATTAATTTTTGTCCTTCTTCCCTTATTTCTCCTCTTCCTCATATGATAGAATAAAAATAGTACTTTTCATTGTACCTTTTCCTTCAAAGTTCAGTAATATTTAAAGCAGGCCTTTTTTTCTTTTTTATTATTATCATTTCTTAAAATTTATTCAATTTATATCCAGGCTATGCCCCCCCCATCTCCTCCCAATCCCACCCTCCCTCCCTCTTCTCCCCCTTATGCCTCATTCCCCAGTCCACTGATAGAGGAGGTCTTCCTCCCCTTCTATTTGACCCTAGCCTATAAGATCTCATCAGGGCTGGTTGCATTGCATTGTTTTCCTTTGTGGCCTGGCAAGGCTGTTCCCCCCCCCCCCCCATGAAAAATGGCTAGCGTAGGATAGCATTTGCCACACAAGCAAGAGGACCTGAGTCAGATTTCAAGTATGTACACAAAAAGCTATACATGATGGATGTGTTTGTAGTCCTAATACTAGAGAGGTAGAGACAAGAGGATCACCAGTGCCTGATGGTCAGCTAATCTTGTTAAATTGGTGAGTTTCAGGTTCCATGATAAACCCTGTCTGAAAACTAAGGTGAGAACAATAGATGAAAACATCATATACAAACTTATGGCATGTGCTATCAGAAACAGACACACATGTACCCAAGTATACACATACACACAGTCACACCCACACATAAGAGAAAGAGAGAGAGAGGTTCAGAAAAAATGTGACTGAAAATAGGAAAATTAAGATATAGTTGCCTTCTGTGTTTAAAATTGTTAAAAGAAGATAAATATTGGTTGAGTCATGATAAGAACTCAACATGTAAAACTTGGTCACTCTATGATATGACACATGACCTTAATCACAGGAAGACCTCAGTTCCTCATCTTGAAATACAGATAATAAAAAAATAAAATTTACACATATAATATGAAAATTCTAGAAGCTAATATATGTCTGGATGTCAGAATTTTGTTATCACTTAGAATGAACATTAATTGAGGAATTGTCTCCATTATATTTGGTTGTGGTTATGTTTCTAGGGAATTTTCTTGGTTTTAATTGAGACAAAGGGCCTGTCCAACTGTGGGTGGTACTACCCTCTGGTTGGTAGACATGAGATGTATAAGAAAATGAGTTGAAATGAAAATGTTTTCATCTCGAGTGCCCTTCCACCTTAAACAATAATTAGTAGCAGTGAGTAGAATTTTGCTAAGAGTCTAACCATGCTATTTTTTTCAGGGTTATGAAGCATTATGGAATTTTGGACTGTAAAAGCCATTGAAATTTCATTCAAAAATTTTTCTATATTAATTACAGTTAATTCACTCTGTATCCAGGCTGTAGCTCCCTCCTTCATTCCTTCCCAACCCCGCCCTCCCTTGCTCATCTTTTCCCATGCCCCTCTCCAACTCCACTGATAGGGGATGTCCTCCTCCCCTTCCATTTAACCCTAGCCTCTCAGTTCTCATCAGAGTTTAGTATGATATTCAGTCTTAACGTAGAAGATAAGGGTGTTGAAAAATAGGCAGACATCGGAGACCTGTACTGTGAAATTTCAGAATCCCTCAAAGATTCTATCAAGGCCATGTGTGTGATCTTTTGAATTAACAATATAATTTCTGGTGAGATGAGGTTGAAGAATCAGCTGTGATTCTCAAGAGCCCAGCAACATTGAATTTAAGCCTCTGTTTAACTGGAAAAAAATCAATATTGGTTAGTTAGGGCTGGGACCATTGAGGTGAAATCTTCTGGGATGTGTTCCTCAGGTCAGCAAGGGACCAAGGCTGCATATCTAGGTGAAGCTGAACTTGGTAACCTCATACATACATGATACTAATTTTGAAAGTTTAAAGGGGACATGTAAAGCAGCGGAGATTTGCCAGTGTGGGAGTTTCAAGAGAGACTACTGACAAAGTTTTAGCCTCAGTTGCAGTAGAAACTCCAGGATTTGAAGAGCTCATGGAGAGAAACCAAGACTTATCACCATGAGGTTGAGTTGCAGTGCCTGGAAATGGTCAGGGTGACATTACTGAAGATGCAACGTTTGTTGTACTGGAGACCCTAGCATCAGATAGTTGACAAGGACAGTGGTGGGCATGGAACAGACAGAAGTTTCTTCAACCTGTTAGACAAGCTCTGTATGCTGCTCATGAAAATTCAAAGAATTGGTACAACTGAAAACCCTTTAGATCCTAGAAGATCATGTTGGACATCAAGCTTTTTATACTTTTGAAATTTAATTTTACTTTGATCCAGTTCTTTTTTTTTTTCCTCATGAGATGAAAAAGTATAGAAGTTTAAAAAAAATGACAAGAGCCCATAGGTAAGACACTTTGGAATTTTAAAGAAAAGTTAGATGTCCAAATCATTGAAATTTGTTAACAAATGTTAGGGCTTTTAAAGTTGTAGTGTTTCACACTGTGATATTAACATAGGAGCTTAGGGACAAGGAGAAGGTATGGTTCAATGTGATGTGTTTATGTGACAAAGTTTAAAAGAGGCAGAATTAATAATTATGTAATTCACTTCACTCAGTTGGGAAGAAAAAATCCTCAAATGAGGACTGATTCCTATCACATTGTCCTGTGGGCTTGTTTATGTGGTCCTTTTTTGTTATTTCTAGGTGAAAAAGAAGGGCTACTATTTCATAGCATTATGATAAAGGCCACAAAATGTTTTGGAGAAATTTTTAGTGGCTCAGTTTTCAATGATGGATAAAACATTATTTTAAATAACCTGTTCTGAGTATTGACTACGGTGGAAACATCAACAACATTGACATGCAACAAATAATAATTTGGAAATGTCATGGTGAGTTATCATCTACAAAGACATTGACATGAGTTAATTTTATTGTGGCGAGATGTGACAGCTGGACACATGGTATAGTTATTATTTTTATTTCAAACTAAAATTATGAGCTTTTCTCAATAGAACAACTGTTGCTAATGATTCTAGATATTTTCTCTCAGTGCACCACAAGACCTTTTTTTTGTGGTTTGCTACTCTGTGGGTCAAATCTTCAGAACAATAACGAGAAAAGAAAGAGCATAGTCTTTTTCAATTTGAGAAAAAAAAATGAGACTCTTTTATGTTACAAAGTATGGTCTTTGTTCATGCAATAGAATATTTGTCATTAAATCGTTATTCTGTGCTGTGACATACATATGTGTTGTTAAGCCAGAAAATAGATATTAAATGTCAATTTAGATATTAAATGTCAATTCTGTATTAAGTGGTAGAGAACAGAAGAAACTATATTTGAGAAATGGAGAATATTGAGGATGAAACAGTACTTACACTGAAAATGAGAGGTTGATGGTAGGTAAAAATACAAAGGAGTAGAGCTAAATATGAAGTACAAACTCTGAAAGATCATTGAACATAATGAGCAGAATCTGTTACTTGTGCTAGACCTTGAAAGTGTGTAAGAGATTGCCCTAGGATTTCTGTGAGCAGAGCCTGTTCCAGCACCCCCTAATGTGCACCAACTGTCAAGGGAGTGACTGCCACCCTTCTCTTTTAGGAACAATGGGAAAACAGAGATTTTTTTTTTTTTCGCTTTTCTTCTTTTTGCAAAGGTTGCTTATATCTGGCAAAGATACCCAGATTCTGTAGTCCTTTCCTCTGGATCATAGTGAGGATTTGGCTTCTTGCCTATCCAATAAAAGAACAGAAAGAAAATACCAACCATAACAACAGTTTAACAGTTAGAGCTGTATAAGAACAATTCCTCAATAAGAAAATCTACATGAACATGTTTGGAAAGACAAGTGTTATTTTCTGCTTGAGTCTGTGGCTGGTAGAGAATCACTCAACCCTATGATTGTATTATTTATACAGAACTCACAAGGGCACCATCTGCTGCTAAGCAAACCACGAAAACAGGAAAATCAAACCCAAAGCCAATTGTCTTCATTGGAATTTTTGCTAATGGCCTGTTCCTCAGCCAATATTCTACCTGATCACACTCTAATTTGAAACAGGAAAAGACATTTAACGTTTCAAAGGGAAACTAAAATGGAATTCAGTTAGACAGACCCTTGAAAAGATTCTGTACCCATCTAGATCTTCATAGTTGAAAGGGCACTGTTCATATTTCAGCTCTTAATATATCTTATTACGTTGTCAGATCAAGTTCATAGCATCCCAACTCAGTACCCAGTTGCCAAAACATAAAGGTGAGAGGTGACTTTGAAATATTATTTTCTGGAAATGAAAAGTAAGGTTGAAATTATTAAATAATGTCTCTTGAAACATAAGAAGCACATACCCATAATGAAAATAATTAAAATTGCAAATTATTTTAAAATCCTAATTCTGAATCTCAATATTTTTATTGAGATAGCAAACATAATATTACAAAGCAGGAAACTTTTTGTTGGTTTTTATTCATATTTTTAAATTTTTATTAATAATTTTGTTCTCTTTGTATCCTTACTGTGGCTCTCTCCCTCCCTGATTTCCTATGTCTCTCTCTTAGTCCACTGATAGGGGAGGTCCTCTTCCCCTTCTATCTGAGTCTCACCTATCAGGTCTCCTCAGGGCTGGCTGCATTGTCTTCCTCTGTGGCCTGGCAAGGCTGTACCACCTAGGGTGAGGTGATCAAAGAGCCTGCCACTGAGTTCATACCAGAGAAAATCCCTGTTCTCTTTACTAGGGAACCCACCTGGAGACTGAGCTGCCATGGGCTACCTCTCTGCAGGGATTCTAGGTTGTCTCCATGAATGGTCCTTGGTTGGACCATGGACCTTGGTTGGTCCTTTCTGAGATCATCAGTCTCAGAAAGACCACTGGGCCCAGATTTTTGGTTCTATTGCTCTTTTGTGGAGCTCCTGTCCCCTCCAGGTCTTTCTATCTCTCTCTTCTTTTCCAGATTCCCTGCACTCTGCCCAAAGTTTGGCTATAAGTCTCAGCATCTACTTTGATACCCTGATCGGTAGAGTCTTTCAGAGACCCTCTGTGATAGACTCCTGTCCTGTTTCATGTTTTCTCCTTCTTCAGATCTCCATCCCATTTGCCTTTCTGAGTGAGGATTGATCATCTTAACCATGGTCCTCCTTGCTTAGATGTACAGCTTCTTTAGATGTACAGAGTTTAGTATGTTTATCTTATATTATAGTTCTAGTATCTATTTATAAGTGAGTATATACCATGTTTGTCTTTCTGCTTCTGAAATACCTCACTCAAGAAGATCTTTTCTAGTTCCCACCATTTGCCTACAAATTTCATGATTTCCTTATTTTTAATTGCTGAGTAGTATTCCATTGTGTAAATGTACCACAATTTCTGTATCCATTCCACAACTAAGGGACATCTGAGTTGTTTCCAGATTCTGCCTATTATGAACAAAGCTACTATGAACATGGTTGAGCTAATGTCCTTGTTATACACTTGAGTATCTTTTGGATATATGCCTAGGAGTGGTATAACTGGATCTTGAGTTAGCACTATTCCTAATTGTCTGATAATGTGCCAGATTGATTTCCAGATTGGTTGTACAAGTTTACAATTTCCCCAGCAATGGAGGAGGGTTCCCCTTTCTCCACATCTTCTCCAGCATGTGTTGTCACTTGAGTTTTTGATTTTAGCCAAAACCCAAAAACTGAACGTGAGGTTACTCTAACCCTTTATTTGTTCCTCTTACTCAAGTAGCCTATAGAATAAACCTTCTTTTCTGAGTTTTAACATTACTGTCTATTTTATTGTCTGTTAGGCCAAGGAACAAGCATAGTTTGTTGGGAATTTCAGAGACCAGGCTTTTACCCTAAGCTCTAGTTACACTGTTTCTCCAATTTCAGATCATACATTTGTCCCAACAAATCTTATTGTATTTCATACATTCTAGCCTCCTTCTGATTTTTCTCTTAACTTATAAACTTACTCCAAGCTTAGAACTTGCACTTGTTGTTCTTTTGGTCTTTTTTTCTTATCATTGATTTATAAATTATTTTCTGTAATATATATTTGAGCTCAAGTGTCACCTCCTCAAAGAATCCTTCCTTTAAGAGAATTTCAATATTTTCCTTAGAAACCCATGATCCCTCCATACAAGTTATTTTATTATATTGTGTTTTTTTGTTACTTTTTTAGCAAAGGTCACTATTTGAAATGATCTGACTTACTTAAATAAATTTTCACCTTTATAAAGTATATGGATAGGGCACTCTGGAGTCTTTTGTAAAAACTATTTATAATATGAACAAAGGAAAGTATATTTAATGTGACAGTACAACTGTGGGTTGATTGCCCTCATTTATAAATGTATCATGAAATGAGCAATAGAAGTAGGATACAGGGAAGGATTACAGAAATGCCAATTAGGTAAAGTTCTGCTGGCACAATTCTGTAACTACATTAGAGAGAATAATGTTGGGAAAAGTAGCTTGGGCAGCAGTGCAATTTCACATCTTACAAATAGGCTCTGCACCAGCTAATTCTGTACTTCTAAATGTTCCCGTTGTGGGTTGGGTCATGGTCTTACATTTAGTTAATCTGAGGTTAAAGATTTGCATGGCAGGATATACTAATTCAGAGTAATCAAGTATTGATTTTGTCTTTTAGCAATAATGAAGCAGTACTCAACTTTTATTCAGAGTCTTATGTCTTCTTAAGTCCTAGAATAATGAAAATATAGCTCATTTAAACAGTTTTAATACATATTTATAATATTCCTATGTTTTGATGGCCCTCCAAGTTGGCAGCAACCAGTGCGCAACATTTCTGAAGGGCAGAAGGTTTAAAACTCCAAAACTGGTGAGTGGATGGGAGGCTGAAGGCAGAGGATCAACTTTGAGGCTTCCCAGGCTAGAGTAGACAACCAATGAGCTGGAACAGATTGGATCCAGGCCCCCTGTGGATGTCTCTGAGGTCAGAGAGTGTCAAACTATCAGCAGCACCTTCTATCTGCTTCAGGGAGCACAGCTGCTGGGAGCGAATAACCCAAGTTATGCGGCTCCTCCTTACTCTAATGGCCAAACAGGAAACCAAATCAGAGATTAGAAAATTGTGGGCTATCCGAGATTACTACTTATGCCTGAAAGTGAATTTGCAGGCCCTCCATACTTTGCACACCCACCTGCTAGTGAGTGCATACTGGCAAAAGTTCCAAAAGGAGACCAAGAGAGCCATAAAAACTGAGCTTTGCGGGCCGTGAAGAGAATGATTCCCCAACTAAGGACTATGCATGGATAGGACCTTAAACCCTGGCTTAGCTACAGCCATAGACTCCATGTCCTGCTCCTAGTAAGGGGAGAAGGGACTTGCTCTGGCAAGAAATCAGTGGCAGGTTCTGTGATCATCTCCCGCTGGGTGTGTATCCTTGCCAAGCTACAGAGGAAGACACTGCAACCAGTCCTGATGAGAAATGATAGGCTAGGGTCAAATAGGAGGGAAAGAGGACGTCTTCCATCAATGGACTAGGGGAAGGGCCAAGGTGGAGAAGGATGGGATTGGGCAGAGAAGAGGGATAGGGCCACAGCCCGGATATAAATTGAATAAAGTGCAATAAATGATAATAATAAAAATTAAAAATTCCTAAATTTTAAAATGAATAAAAATGGTTTGTTATTAACTATGATAAGAAATTTGATTCAAAATGTGGAAACTCAAACTAAAAATAAAAATTAGAAATTCTCAGTGGAAGTTTTACTCCATTCTTGGTGCCCTTTCTTTTAAATTTATATCTCTGCCTACAGCCATGGACTCAACTATTGCCTGTATGCTAATATTTTCTCTTTTCTATGCCCAATTCAATATGTTTGTCTTATCTCTGTACTTGCTTATCAACCTAGCTTATGAAAAATCTAAACCCAAATTAATTGATGACCCTTGTCAGTCTCCTCTGAATTCTTCATATCTGCATATATAAATTACTATGTCCCTCAACCATATTTCCCAAGCTAAAATTTAAGAGCCATGATCCATGCCTTACTCTCTTTCAACAAGTTAACAAATAAGTACAAGCCACCTTAAAACAATATTTCTCAGATGCTATTCCAGAGTCTAGACCTATGCTCTGTCTCAATCTTACCTGCCATTCACCATTCAATCATATTTCTTAATTCTGTGATCCTATAGATCTGGCTGAATCTTGTCTCTGCCATTCTCTTTGAGCAATTAAATTTTGACTTCGTTTTCTCATATATAAAATGCATCTCAGATAGCTGATAAAAGTTTTATACAAGGCTGGCATGTGAGAGTTTACATAGTCCATTACAAATAGTAGATGTTCAATAAATTGTAATTACCATTTATTGTAATATAATCTCCAAATTGATTTTTATTCATACTCTGAACTTTATTTCTCATTGTTTTACTTTCTCTCACTTCACACCCTGTGCTGCAGAGAAATACTAATCCAGCAACCCTTCTGTTCTAGGTCTGTGTGATCTGACTGAAATGCAGACGTGCCTTAGGCACACACATTTAAATACTAACTATGAAGATAAAGTTAATTTGTAGAAGGAAGCACACAAGTTTGAAAAGGATGTCTAATTGAGATGCAAACAAAGTGATAAATCAGAGAAAGATTTTACAGACTAGGATATGCCAAACTCTCATGAAAGCAGAGAAGAAAGAAAGATGACTTAAGAGAGAACAACACAGAGAGGAGAGGAAGCAGTTTTACTGGGAGAGATTTATGGAGACAGTTGAAGAGAAAAAAAAAAAAAAACTAGACACGGGTGAAGAGAGAATGAGCTAGATAATGAGAATAATCCAGAATATTAGAATAGATTGCTAGAGTTGAGGAAAAGCAGACCAAGTCAGTCAGAAGCTAAGAGAAGCCAGTTTGAATCAGTTAGCTTGAATGGGACTTTCAGCCAGAACACCTGAGTTGAACCAGATAGCCAGAGTTCAAAGAGTTATAAAGGGTGAGCTTAGTCAGCAGCAAGACTCAGAAGCTGAAAATATTCCAGTACTAGATTAGGTAGTAGGTAGGCTAGAAGCCTTTAGCACTAGGCAAAGGTTAGCAGACAGAGGCAGTAAGCCTTGGAGGTAACAATTACATCAACTGAATGAAAGTTATTTTTACACTGTGCTAAATGAAACCTGATCGTATTTTTTTTTGTGTGTGTGTTTCACTGGATGAATCAAACTTTCTCCATTTTATCCTTTTGTATCTTCTTTCCCCTGTTTCAAATGTTTTCCTTCTCTTACTATTATTCAGTATTTAGTCACTGTAAAATACAAAATATTTCAAGATCACATGCAACTGTCACATTCACAGTAAATAATAGCCTATATTAATTTCTCAGAGGGGAGGAGGGAGGGGGAGGGGCTTATGGGGGGATATGAAATGAATAAAGTGTAATTAATAAAAGTTAAATAAAAAAGAACTAAAAAAACAAAAAAAGAAAAACACACACAATATCACACAAACACAAAATTCATACATAGACATAGACATACACATGTGTGTTTGAAAAGGAAGAATCACGTCAAGTTACAACCTGTTTGAAGTGTTTATTTTCACAGTATCATTACAGTTCTCCATCCTAGAAAACTTTCTTGCACAGAGTTAGTGCCCAGTAACTAACTGATTGATTAAAAAGACATTTATGTGCTAATATGAAGTATACATGGAAGTATTATTTAATGTGAAGGAGATTAGGAAGGAAAATATAAATATTCCCAGTGATCTGGCACTCCCTTATCTGAAATACTATTGAAACCCCAACCACTACCCTCCTTCCCCTCTGCCAATGTCAAAATCAAATTCCTCTCTCTCCTTAAGAAATCAACTCTAACTAGCAGTGTTTCAAAGCAGACACTAAGACTCATAACCAAACCCTCGGCAGAATGCAGGGAATCATATGAAAGAAGGGGAGTTAGTATGATATGGAAAGGATAGGAGCTCTACAAGGACCAAATACATCTGGCCATAGGGTCTTTTCTGAGACTTACACTCAACCAAGGACCATCTATGGATATAACCTAGAACTTCTGCTGGGATGTGGCCCGTGGTAGCTCAGTAACCAAGTAGTTTTCCAAAGTAAGGGAAACAAGGACTATTTCTAACAGGATCTCAAGGGCAGGCTCTTTGACCTCCCCACCCCCTCAGGGGAGGAGCAGTCCTGTTAAGCCACAGAGGAGGACTTTGCAGCCAGTCCTGAAGATACCTGATAAAACAGGGTCAAATGAAAGGGGAGGAGGTCCTCCCCTATCAGTGGATGTGGAAAGGGGCAGGGAAGAGACCAGGGAGGGAATGTGGGGTTGGGGAGGGAATGAGGGAGTGGGATACAGCTGGTACACAGTGTTAACAAAATGTAACTAAAAAGAAAAATAAAATAAATAAAAAAAAGAAATCAACTCTCAGACCTACTAAAGAAACACTAGTATTGAGTAAGTGAGTTCAAGTAAATTGTTTATGTTGGATGCATGAAAAGAAATAGGCTGTTTCTTTATGGACTGCTAGTATTAGCCTATAAAAAAAAGAACATTTCCTAGTAGGCAATAAGGAATCATTAAATATTGTTTGACTATACAACATGGCACAGAAAATGTGTTGGGAAATACATATAATTATAGTACTGTAGTTCTGATTTGGGCAAGACTTATTTATTGAGAACCAAGTTAATTTTAGGAGACCTAAAGGAAAAAAAAAAGAGAATTAACACATAAGAAAAAAAAATCTTTTGTGTAAGTCTTCTAGTAAAGAACTTACATTCATGATCTCATCCATTACTACCATAAATGTAGAAGGGTTAATTAAATTGCCAAAAGTTAAAATAAAAATGCATATGTTTAGATTTCAACCATGGTCTTGAATATATATTCTTCTCTCTCACACACACACAGATGTAAAGAGAGAGAAAGAGAAGACTATTTTATTTATGGATTATTTAAATGTCCTCCTTTATTATTGTGTTTTCCCAGGGCTTCATTTCATTCTTATTCTGCCTTATGTTTTAAACACTTAATTCTATGTCCAAATGATAATTCTTTCCCTGTTTTTAACTTGGAAAGGTTCATTAATATGTGGAGTCTCAAGGCTGTCGAAAGAAAGGGACAAGGAAATATCAGTACTGAGGAAGTCTGTAACCAGTACTCATGTACACTGTCATATATGTGTTTTTTACTAATCCCATTTTTCTTCTTGAATATACACATATTCTTCTCACCTTCAGCACAAGCCCCATACAAATTTTGTGTGGAAATTATAGCTTATTTCTTTCCTCTAAATTAAAGCTAAATCTAATTTTATCTTGAGTAGCAAACAACCTAATGTTAGTTTCTGAGCACCAACCTGTTTCTCTAGAGACAAAGCTAAAAAAGAGAACAAGAAAGCATGAGTAGTTGTTTACTCAATTCTTTGTTATCTTTCTTATTACCTTATGGTGAAGACTCCTTAGGGGCCATCCAAAACACTGTGTGTCTGCCTTAAGTTTGAGCAGATAGATGTAAGACAGCTGTGAAAAATGACTATTATTTTTAGAACATTAGTTTTTTAAGCACAGAATTTCAACTGATCTAATTATTTAATCATGCTTTACATGTGGTATATACTCAGTAAGTGTTTGCCAAGAGTTGAAAATGTTATTATACAGTCATTTAGTTAAAGAATAATCAATCTGGCAAGACATTTTAAAAATTTGCATTGTTTGGCTGCATTAGTTTGATAATTATATTATATATATAGTGTTGTTGTTACTATGACAAGAATTTAAGAGGTATACAATTGACATACCTACTAACTTTATGTTTATAGTTCAAAAGAGAAGAAGAGACCACAAGGAAATACCAGAGTAATATAGTTTCTTTTCTTTTTTTCCTTAAGTTTTTGAGATAGGGTTTCTCTGTGTAGCCTTGGCTGCCCTGGATTTGCTTTGCAGACCAGGCTGGCCTTGAATTCACAGAAATTCACCTCCCTCTGCTTCTCCAAGTGCTGGGATTACAGCTGTCTACCACCTTGCCTGGCCAGAGTAATTTCAAGAAGTCCAGAAAGTGAGGAAAATATCTGAGATATAATGATAACAGTGACAATTGCAAACACTTATTAAGTGCTTCACGGTATGCTTAGTACCAAGATAGTTAATATTCACTGCATTACTGTCACTTCATAATAATACTACAAATTAAGTGTTATCATTGTCTAAATTCTAAAGAAAAGAAAGCCGATGTATGGAGAGATAAGTAACATTCAAGAAGACATGGCCAGGAAATGAATGTGTCCCATTTTAAATCTAAGGATTTCAGCTCTGGAATCAGTACTATTATTGACTGGGCTACATTAAAAAAATAGGTTTATATCATTTACATTCAGTTTTAAGAGAAAGAAAAAATGATAAAAGCTCTATAAGAGCTTGGAATATTAAAGGGGTACCTTTTTTTTTTTATCATACACAAGGCCCTAGACTCAAATCTCTTCTACTTTACAATTCCACAAATGTTTAACAAATGTTGTGCTAATAAAACTCAAACAGTAAAATATTTATTTAGGGCTGGCAAGAAAGTACAGTGGGTAAAGTTGCTTGCTATCATCTTGATGATCTGAGTTCAATCCTTAGGGCCTAAACATAAAAAAAAAAAAGACCCATTCCTGCAACTTGTTTTTTGTACTCCACATAGATTCTGTCATGTGTCCACATCCCACATAAGTGAGTAAATATGTCATTAAAATATTTATTTTATTATTTCTACTACTTGTTGTATAGAGTGAAATTGAAGGGATCCAGTTCAGACATAACCTAAAAAAATTCTTGAACTTACCCTCTTCAATTAGATGTTTTATAATAATCTTTCTTTAGTATCACTATGCAGCGTGTGGTTTATTAAGTGGTATTTGCTTACATTTGTGTATTTTATGAGACTGTGAATCGTCTTTTGTATGTCAGGTTCTAATAATATATTTAACTAATAAAACTTACAGAAAAATTATTTTCTTTCCCTTTCTAACCCACTTTTTCAAATTTGTCCTAATACATAGGTATAAATTTAATCAAAGAAAATGATGTGCACACTGTAAGACACAAATCATTTTTGAACAAAATATAAGACCTAACACATGGAAAAGATACCATGGTAGTACATTATAATGTTCAATATATTAATATACCAATTCTGCTCAAAATGATTCATGAATTCTAAGTAAACCTAGTTATAATCTCAGAAATTGAGTTTTAAAAGTCTTATGAAAATTCAAAGAATTTCAAATAGATTAAATGAGTTGGAAAATGAAAAAAATGTATGATGATTTGAAGAGCCAATATGTAACTTAAAGGAAAATGAATAGTCAGTATAAATATGAAAACATACGAACCACCATAAACAGCACTTGGGCTGCATGTGGCGCCCCATGCCTTTAATCTCAGGATTCCAGAGGTAGAGGCATGCAGATCTCTGTGAGTTTGAGGCTAGCCTGATCAACAAGGAGAGTATTTTAGGATAGTCAAAGATACACAGAAAAACCATGTCTCGTGAACCATAAATGAAAACAAAACAAAACAAAACAAAAAATATCACTCAGAAGATTGATGAAGGCAGATGGTGATTTCAAAGCCAGCCTAAGCTGCATCTCAGGAAAATAATGTTGACATCATTAATCATTATTAAATTGAAGATCAAAGTACAAAACTTAAATTAAATTAAATTTCTTAACATTTCAATTGATTTTATCCAACAGGAATGGTAGTGCATATCTTTAATCCTAGCACTTGGGAAACAAAGGCAGGTGAATCTGTGATTCTGAGGCCAGATTTGTATAGAAGAGAAAGTTCCAGGAAAGCCTGGACTCTGTCTAAAAAAAAAAAAAAAAACAAAAAAAAAACAAGCAAATAAACACAAAAGATTAATATTATCAACCATTACAATGACAAAAAACGCAATCTCATGTTCTTAGTGAAATAAGTCATAAAAAAGAATAAAAGTATTTCTCCATTGGAATGAGCTGGAAGAAAGCAGATCAGTGTCTCCTTCAGGCAGTGTTTGCGACAATTGACTCTAAAAAGCATAGGGACATCTGAATTAGTGATAGAACATTCTATGTCATAAGTCTTTGTAATGCTTCTATTATCATATGTATTTGTCAAGAGACTTTAGTAAATGTACTTAAAAATAAATGCATTTGTTGTACAATAATCATACCAAAATGAAAATGATTTTTAAATGAGTTTGTTAAATGTTCAAGTTTTCTCAATATTTTGTGTTCAGATCTTCCAGTTTATAATTTTGGTGCTAAGTACAAAGAACACTAGAACAGGTCTTTTTAAAAGATGGATTATATGGTATAGTTGTGGATTTAGTCATTAACATTCAGTCATTTTCCTGCTGAGCATAAGGAGCATATGACCCAGGCCAGGTTTTCTAATCTAATTGTTCAATGTACATGTAAAAGGTGTTTGACTTTAAGGTAAGAAATGCAGAAAGCTTTCCAGGTTTATTAATAAATAGCATCCCTAGACAAATATCTTCTTACTGCTGTGCCTGATTAGAAGATCTCTCTGCTTCAAGGCAACAGATGGCTTAAGTTCTCCCAGAATTGAAAAGGAAATAATCTAGAATTCCTTGTGATTTGAATGAATAAATTTAATCAGGTTATTCTATTTTTAAGCTACAAATATCTTGGGAAACTGAAGATAATTAAAAGGGAAATGAATGCTTTATATCTTTTAATTGTGATTAATGGTCTTTATAATACTGGCATAAGACATAGTGCTACATTAATATTGTTGTCAAATGGAAGCGATATAACCCAAGTGAAACTTAAAATAAAATTTTTGGAAAATAATATTTTTTCAGTCTTACTTTTTAAAATCAACATCACAGACAGATTGTAATATAATAAATCAAGTTTTTAAAATGATTTAAGAGGAAGGTGAGTAAGAGGAGATGAGCATAGTGAGTGGTGGATGTGACCAAGATACATTGGATATATGTATGAAATTTTCAAAAAATAAGTAAATAAAATATTGAATTGTATGTACAAAAGAATAATTCAAGAGCAGTTCATTACTACTGACTGGTAAAACACTATTATTACAATTATGACTTTTTCTGTACTTTCTGTTCAATAATAATAGTGATAATATTATTATTGCTTTTCTATAATTAACATTTAATTAATAATCATAGAAATCCAAGGAAATAGTATCTCTTTTTTTATATTTTTTATTTTTAAATAATTTTCTACATTCACTTGTATCCCAGCTGTAGCCCTCTCCCTCTTTCACTCCCAATCTTTCCCTCCCTCCCTCATCTCCTCCCTGCTGCTTCCTGAGTCCACTCAGAGGGGGTGTCCTCCTCTCCTTCTATCTGGCCCTAACTTATCAGGTATCTTCAGGATGGTTGCAATGTCCTTATCTGTGGCTTAGGAAGGCTGCATCTCCTTCAGGGGAAAGGGGAAGCTCATGAGTTCATGTCAGAAACAATTCCTGTCCGCTTTACTAGGGAATCCACTTGGATACTGAGCTACCCTGGGCTATGTCTGAGCAAGGGTTGTAGGTTATATCCATGCATGTTCCTTGGTTGGATAAACAGTCTCATAGAAGACCCCTGTGCTCAGATATATTTGGACCTTGTAGGGCTACCTGTCCCCTCTATGATATACAAATTCCTCCTTCCTTTATATGATTCCCTACACTCGGCCGAAGGCTTGGTAATGGGTCTCAGCATCTGCTTTGATACACTGCTAGGTAGAGTCTTTCAGGTGCCTTCTGTGGTAGGCTACTGTCCTGTTACTTGTTTTCTCCTATTTCCAATGTCCATCCCCTTTGTCTTTCTAGATGAGGATTAATCATTTTATCCCTGGACCTCTTTCTTGTTTGTCTTCTTTAGGTGTACATATTTTAGTAGGTTTATCCTATGTTATAGGTCTATATAAGTGAGTATATATCATGTGTGTCTTTCTGCTTTTGGGATACCTTGCTCAGGATGATTTTTTTTTCTAGATCCCACCAATTGCCTGCAAAATTCATGATTTCCTTGTTTTTAATTGCTGAGTAGTATTCCAATGTGTAAAAGTACCACAATTTCTGTATCCATTCCTCTGTTGATGGACATCTGGGTTGTTTCCAGGTTCTGGCTATAACGAATAAAGCTGCTACAAACATCGTTGAGCAAATGTCCTTGTGTACTTGAACATCTTTTGGATTTATGCCTAGGAGTGGTATAGCTGGATCTTGAGGTAACACTATTCCTAACTATCTGAGAAAGCGCCAGATTGATTTCCATAGTGGTTGTACCAGTTGACATTCAAACCAGCAATGGAGGAGGGTTCCTCTTTCTCCACAGCCTCTCCAGCAAGCTGGAGTTTTTGATCTTAGCCATTTTGATGGGTGTAAGGTGAAATCTCAGGGTCATTTTGATTTGCATCTCTCTGATGGCTAGAGAAGTTGAACATCTCCTTATGTGTTTCTCTGCCATTCTATATTCTTCTACAGAGAATTCTCTGTTTAGCTCCATATGTCATTTTTTAATTGGGTTACTTGAATTATGCCTTTTTTAAATTTTTTATTTAACTTTTATTAATTACAATTTATTCATTTTGTATTCCCCCATAAGCCCCTCCCTCCTCCCCTCCCGGTCCCACCGTCTTCCCCTTTCTGCATGCAAGTCCACTGATAGGGGAGGGAGGGGGAATTGGGAAAGGATGAGGGAGGGGGTCAAAGCTGGGATACAAAGTGAATGAACTTTAATTGATATAAAAATAAAAAATAATAAAAAATAATAATAGATGAAAAAGAAAACTCTAGGCTTCAATGCCCAGAAAAGATTTTCAAGAAAATCATAGAAGAAAATTTCCACAACCTTAAGAAAGAGATGCCCATAAACATACAAGAGGCTTACAGAACACAAAATAGACTAGACCAGAAAAAAAACTCCTCGTATCGTATAATAATCAAAACACTAGGGACCTCATGAAACTGAAAAGCTTCTGTAAAGCAAAGGACACCATCATCAAAATGAAACGAATACTGACAGATTGGGAAAGAATCTTCACCAACCCTTTATCTGACAGAGGGCTAATATCCAGTATATATAAAGAACTAAAGAGGCTGAAAAGCAACAAACCAAGTAATCCAATTAAAAAAAATGGGGAACAGAGCTAAACAGAAAATTCTCTGTAGAGGAATATCGAATGGCAGAGAAACACTTAAAGAAATGCTCAATGTCATTAGCCATTAGGGTAATGCAAATCAAAACGACCCTGAGATTTCACCTTACACCCATCAGAATGGCCAAGATGAAAAACTCAAGTGACAACACATGCTGGAGAGGTTGTGCAGAGAGGGGAACCCTCTTCCACAGCTGGTGGGAATGTAAACTGGTACAACCACTTTGGAAGTCAATCTTGTGCTTTCTCAGACAATTAGGAATAGTGCTTCCTCAAGATCCAGCTTTACCACTGCTAGGTATATACCCCAAATTTGCTCAAGTACACAAGAAGGACATTTGCTCAACCATGTTTGTAGTAGCTTTATTTGTAATAGCCAGAACATAGAAACAACCCAGATGTCCATCAACGGAGGAATGGATATAGAAATTGTGTTATTTTTACACAATGGAATACTACTCAGCAATCAAAAAGGAGGAAATCATGAAATTTGCAGGCAAATGGTGGGATCTAGAAAAGATCATTCTGAGTGAAATATCCCAGAAGGAGAAAGACAATCATGGTATATACTCGCTTATAGAGACCTAGAAGATATGATAAACATAATGAAATCTATACACCTAAAGAAGATAAACAAGAAAGCAGATACGGGGTAAGATGATCAATCCTCACTTAGAAAGACAAATGGGATGTGCATCCGATGTATGACAGGAGTCTACCACAGAAGGTATCTGAAAGACTTTACCTAACAGTATTTCAAAAAGATACTAAGACCCATAACCAAACCTTTGGCAGAAGGGGAGTTAGTACGACATGGAAAGGACAGGAGCCCTACAAGGACCAAATATATCTGGGCAAAGGGGTCTTTTCTGAGACTGACACTCCACCAAGGACCATGTATGGATATAACCTAGAACCTTTGCTCAGATGAAGCCAGTGGTAGCTCAGTAACCAATTGGTTTCCCATAGTAAGGGGAACAGGGACTATTCGGACAGGAAATCAATGGCAGGCTCTTTGACCTCCCCACCCCCCAAGGGAGGAGCAGTCCTGCTAGGCCACAGAGGAGGACTCTGGAGATACCTGATAAAACAGATGAAAGGGGAGGAGGTCCTCCCCAATCAGTGGACTTGGAAAGGGGCAGGGAGGAGATGAGGGAGGGAGGGTGGGATTCGGAGGGAATAAGGGAGCGGGATACACCTGGGGTACAGAGTTAACAAAATATGACTATAATAAAATATTAAATTAAATTAAAAAACACTAAATCTACCAAAAAAAGGAAAAATAATAAAAGGGCAAGGGAAAAAGACCAAGTAACCAAAGGCAACTTATCAGAATAACACCAGACTTTTCAACAGAGACTATGGAAGCCAGATGGGCCTAGGCCGATATCAAGCAGATACTAAGAGATCACAGATGCAAAATCAACTGTGATATGCAGCAAAATTTTCAATCAATATAGATGGAGAAAACAAAATATTCCATGACATTACTAAATTTAAACAATATATATGCAGCAATCCAGCCCAACAGAAGATACTAGAAGGAAAACTCCAACCCAAGGAGATCAACCAAACCCAATAAATCACAAGATAAAGACATTATCAAATCAAAATGTGAAAGAAAACAAGCATAAAAACACTATCACCACCAACTCCACAATAAAAGGAGCTAACAATAATTGGTCACTAATATCCATTACCATCAATGATCTTAACTCTCCAATCAAAAGACACAGACTAACAAAATGGTTGTGGAAACAGGATCCAAATTTCTGCTACATTCAAGAAACACAGCTATGCAACAAAGATAGACACTACCTCAGGGTAAGAGGCTAGAAAAAGGTTTTCAAAGCAAACGACCCAAGAAGGAAGCTAGATAATAATAATAATAATCCTAATATCTAATAAAACAGACTTTTAACTAAAATTAATCAAAAGAGATGTAGAGGGACACTTGATTCTCATCAAAGAAAAAGTCTACCAGGAAGATATCATAAGCCTGAACATATATGCATCAAAAACAAGGGCTCCTGCATTTATCAAGAAACATTGCTAAAGCTTAAATCACACATTGATTCCAACACTTTAATAGTGGGAGACATCAACACTCTCCATGGGACAGATAATTGAGACAGAATTAAAACAGAGAAATAGTGACACTTACAGAGGTCTTATTTCAAATGGACCAAATAAATGTCTATAGAACTTTTCATCCAAGCACAAAGGAATACAACTTCTCAGCACCTCATTGAACTTTCTCCAAATTTGACCATATAGTTGGGCACAAAGAAAGCCTCAACAGATAAAAGGAGATGGAAGCAATCTCTTGTATCTACCATGGACTAAAGCTGGACCTCAACAACAACAGAAATAGCAAAAAGCCTACACACGCATAGAAACCAAACAACTCTCTCATCAATGACAACTGTGTCTGGGAGGAAATAGAGAAAGAAATTAAAGACTTCCTAGAATTCAATGAAAATAAAGGCACCCCTGACCCTAACTTATGAGACACAATGAAAGCAGTACTGAGAGGATAGTTGATAGCACCAAATGCCTTCATAAAGAAATTTGAGGCATCTCATAAAAGCAACTTAATGGCACACCTGAAAGCACTAGAAGAAGAAGAAGAAGAAGAAGAAGAAGAAGAAGAAGAAGAAGAAGAAGAAGAAGAAGAAGAAGAAGAAGAAGAAGAAGAAGAAG